>NC_092588.1:104570454-104873484 GCF_047663525.1 Anas platyrhynchos
CATATAATAGGCGTAGAGCTGTACATGAGAGCTGCACATTCAATCATGCTTAAAGGAAAACAGTCAGGCACACAAATGCACCTCTATGCTATAAAGAAAATCAGCTTCCCTCTAAAATTTTAGGAAAAGGAAAGCCTGACAAATTTCCTTGAATAGGAAGGTGTTGCTTTTTCTTTTTATAAACCTGTATGCAGTAATGTCTTCATTCTCAGTCTAATGAGAAGAGTTAGGTTTTCAGATAATTACACATGAAGCATCCTCAAACTGGTTAAGTCTGAAGTGTCTAAAGAGCAACTGACAAACAAGATAAATTAAGCTGGGGTGAATGTTGGAAGCTGGAGTGGACTCCAACCACTATTTCAGCTACCAACATGACAGCCAATTTAGGTGTTTAACTCAGCATCAGAATCATGGAAGCTTTTTTCACAAATCTAGTGTTTAGTCTGAATATGCAACATAATGGTGTATCAACTCCTTTCAGAACCTGTGTGTTTGAACAACTCTAAGTATAAAGAAGACTTCTTCAAATAGTTATGTTCACACCTTTCATGTGTTTTAACTTAGTAAGAACTAAAGTAACTAGTCATTTGTACCACAGGGGATCAACTCTGATAGAAGCAACATTAGACTCCTAGTATCAGTGAGAGTGAGACAAAATGATTTGATTAAAGGATGCTGAAGTACAAGCCACATATTATCAGAAGTTTTGGGCTTGTGGGACACTCAAAGCTTAGTAGCCTGCTATTTCATAATTTCCAGACAGAAGTCATCTGATAGAAGTTATCTGATGGATAAATAAATCCTTTACTTGTAAGAAAATTGTTTAGTTGCAAAGTCATATCAAGCTGGTAAAAAAAATTAAAAGAACAGCCAAATTTACTGTAATAAAATTAAAACATGCTAACAACCTTGTAAGGGGAATTACCACAACACATGTTAACCAACCTCCCTGGTCCCGCGCAATGAGCTCACAGAAGTCATGATGTGTACAGGCTGTATCCTACGTTGTTTCCATTCTTGATTTAATATTTCAGTTCTTTCCAGTATCTTCTGACGATTAGAATTAAACATACTCTAAAAATTAATCACAATTGTAAACATTACAAATAAATCAAAGACTATGAACTAATCTAACATCTTAAGGCATAACATATACTAAAACCAAAAAATTTAAGAAGCTGCTCAACACTGAACTGGCCCAGTTTTGCTTAAGTGTAACAATCTATAATAGATTAGAAAGGGATAACAATTATATTATATATATACACATATACATTATATATATACACACATACATTATATATATACACACACATATATATTATATAATATATAATATATTAATATATTATAATAATATAATTGTAATATATATTATAATAATTATAATATATAATATATATATATATATATATAATATAATAGATTGTTATCCCTTTCTTTGACTGAAACCAAGTTCTCACATTTAGAGCCTTACAGGTTTAACATGGACTTAAATTCTAAAGAGAATCAGAAAGAGTAGGTAGCTAAAGGAACTGCCATATTTGCTCTCCAGTCTCTTCTGATACTTTGCACACTTAATTCAATCATATACAAATCAATCACACCTACTTGCAATATCAGAGTTGAGATAAGATTCAGTATGTTAACAAAATATTCCATAAAACTGTTATTGCAGTTGTTAACTGTACGACAACTTTCATAGTCAATCCAACTCATACTTCAGAAGAAAATTGATTTTGATATCAATTTTTAAACAATCTAACCAAAAGATGACATACCTTTACTTCATCTGCACGTCGGAACCTCTTGAGCTGCCTCAGTCTCATATATTCTGATTTCACACGCTTTCGCCAACAAATTGGTCCCTTCTCAGATTTTTTTCCGGTTTGACCCATGATTATGCTGCAAGAGACAACATCATATTAATACTACCAAACCCATCCCCTCTGCTTACAAAGGAAGTTAGAGCAATGGGAAAAGCTGGATAGAGATATTCCTTTAATACCTAACATACTTAATTCCTTTCAATCGTACACTTGAAACACCATCCCAGTCTAAGTAACAACCACCACCACCATTTCCACCGTTAACTGGAAATAAATCAGACACGATACATAATGGATACACAATCTCAATTTTTAGGTAATATAGAATATCAAAATCGTCTCAGTTAGGGTTCAACCAAAAGACATGTAAGTGATAGACACTGGAAAAAGTAATTTTAATTAAGAATCAGTGATAGACACTGAAGGAAAGTAATCTAAGTTACAAATCATGGGGACCATTCACATTTGGTTTAAGCACTCCTAATACCTACATAAATAAAAGTACCCGATGTATTTAAAGGAGTAAAGCAGAACAAATCAAACTCCCCACTGCAAAGAGATAGGTTAGAATCCATACAAGCAGTCTTGTAAATTAGATTCTGGGCAGCAATGTTCAAGACAGACAAATATTCCCCTCCTCACAGGAAGGGTCATTAAGATAGTAAACCCTGCAGTAGGCTTCTAGAGTAGATTTCGAGTGCACAGATGTACCAAGTACAGTCTTCCTTGTCAGCCACTCAATTGCCAAGGAGTTCTAGAAATTCAGACATACATAAGTTTTGAGACAGACCTCACTCTTTTCTCAGGTACAATATGAACAACTGAACTGTCCAGCTGTTTGCAAACAGGACACAGATTCTACTTTTACTGATCACCCAGCTAGTACCAAGTGCTTCATTTTTATGTTTCACGACCATTGGCACTGAAGTTGTATTTTATATTACAGAAACTGCTGGAACATGTAAATCTGCTCAGCATTTTTCAAAATCAAGGACCATATACTGCACCCATGCTGACAACTCTTTTGACAGCATTCATAAACAAAGCCACTACTACACTGAAGACTTACTTCCTCTCCAGAGTTACACTGTAACAAAACCTATATTTCACTGAACAGCTCACAATAGCCATCAGAGGCTGAAAGGCTTAAGTGTCCAGTTGCCCAAGAAAAATGCTTTCTCAAACGAGCATAATCAATTTGAGCAGAAACAATTCTAGCCTTTATTATCAAGGTACAATATAAGTAAAGATGAACAGAAATGCATTCTTCAGGCTTGAATCAAATGCCCAGTGCCACTTCTGCCACACCATACCACTCCACATCTGTCAGTCACAAGTAAATACTTGATCTTTGTAGGTAGAGCTCAATTTTCAGCAGTTTTGTACCGAGTGGATTTGAGTTCTACAAGAACTCGTGATAATCTTGAAAAGAAAAATCAGTGCAGATCCTGTTTGTTCTCAATACTATGCCGTAATTTACATTAATTTCTAATGATTACAATGTAATCATTGAGTAAAAAGTCTAAGAGCTTCACACATATTTGTACACAAGAGATTAATATTTTGGAAGAAAACATACAGGATATTCAGGTTGAGATTGAAAACAAACAGCAAAATTGCTAACCCAAATCATAGGAAGTATCCTTCAAGGGAAAAAAAGGCAAGGCATAAATGATGTTTCCCATAATGCAAGAGAACCCGACTTACACAAAGGGGAGGACAGTAAACTAGAAGGGAGAGGTCAACCTAGAGCAAAGGAGTCAAACACAGCTGATATGTTTCCATGCCTCAAGGCAGCAGGTAGAATCTACCTGTATTTCATTTACCACAACACAAGTGACTACAGGAGAAAGAGGTTAAAGATAATTAAAGTGAAAAATCACAATCCATTCATGTTAGAGCACAGTGAAAAGGATCGGTGATTCAAAATGCACTATATTGATTAGAGAATGGCATAAAAGCATTATGGAAAAAAAAGTAAATGCATTGTATTATATGCTAAACTAAGCAAAGGAAAAATATGGAAAAACATCCCTTTAACTGGAAATAAATCAGACACGATAAATAATGGAAAGGCAATCTCAATTTTTAGGTAACATAGAATATCAAAATTGTCTCAGTTAGGGTTCAGCCAAAAGACATGTAAGAAGTATGAAGGAATTAAAAAGATAAATAAAACCTCAGCTGACAACACTAAAGTAGCACATCCCATTAAAAACAGGACAAAACACAACTTATGTTTACTTTAATACTGCATTCAGCACAGTCCATTCAATTTTAGATTTTTGCAAAATCATAAATGATTCAGGTCTTAAAAAAGCATTCTCAACTTAACTTAAATTGCCAGATAAGCCCTAATCAGAAGTATATCTGCATGGAAACCATATATAATTAGGTTAATAATAATAGAATGATGGGAATTCTGTTTATTTTATCACAGATCTGAAATACTGCCTCAGAAGTCCCCAAAATTGGAGTCTAAAACCAGAGAGAAATATCTCCATCTAATAAACAAGTATATTCAATTTACCCAGTAATGAACATCATGGTTACATGGTGTGCTAAAATGAGAAGAAAAATAATTCATACTTTACAAAACAAATGCTTCCTTTCAAAATACTACACACAGATCATTCATCTGATAACAAATGAATTTTAAAAACACTATCACTAGTTTCAAGCTGCTATCTGAGGCACAACATGGACAACGAATTTAGTATTGAAGGTACCAGATAAAGCAAATCCTAGAAAATAAAGAAATATGCTACAACTTCATATAAACAACAGTAAGAAACATTTCAAGATAAAGTAATAATGTTAATGTGCAAAGATCAGTGGGATACACACAATACATTAAGTCAAATATGTACAAACAAATTAGAAATGTCCTTTAAATGGCAAGTCCATAGTAAGACAAAAAGCACTGAGTAGAAAGGAAGAATACACATGTATATGTTAAACAAAAAATACAGCTAAGAAAAAGTGTTATGGATACAGGGTTGTATAATATCAATTTTGAAAGAAATCTGTTTTCAATTATTGTTCCTTTTTTTAGCAGCAGTTTTACAAATATGGTTCACTTGGCTTGCAAGTTTCTGGGCAGTTGAACATCTCTAAAGTAGAATTATATTACATTTTAACAGATATACCGCAGTAAGAGTAATTGTTTCTTTTGTCCCCATGTCTCAGGGGGAAATATTAATGCATTTTCACAGAGGACAGAGTTAATTAATTCCCATGGTGCATCTTCATATTAGGACTATAGGAATTATCTATGATACTTTATTAGCACCAGCTAGAAGGTCCACCAAAAAAAACAAAAAAAACTATGCAGAAGCTAAGCCTGAGAAACTGGGCTAATATATATAGAAGAGGAAAAAAAATATCAGACAAAGATGGATTCTTACAGAAGGATACTGTATACCTTCTTTCAGGGATGGAGGTAATTTAGAGAACTAAAAGACTTCAGAGAACCATCAATGTAAACTTGGCTTCTGGAGCAAACCCAGGACTTGTAAAGGTGCTCTCTCAAACCTACTCTTCATTCATTTGCACTAGTACCTGTGTGTAAGGAAAACCTTTTCCAAATCACCTACAATTTCTGCAGTTCACATTTGTATGCAAATCTAAGCTGCGAACTACACTTTACTACATAAGGGAAAAAAAAAAAAAAAGCCTGTACATTTTCATTAAATGATTTTGTATGGGATTTGCAGCTAAGGTTGTAGAACAGAAAAGCTAGGGATATTTTTAAGACTGATTTTGAAACATTTTCATTGAAAAGTTTCCAAATATTCCCTACAATATCACAAGTTAAATTCCATTTAAGAATAGTTAAAGCTGTCTTAAGACAACATAATATTAAACAATTTACATTTAGCAAATACAAACATGATTCTGGAATATCTTTGTGCAAGAGTGTGATTCAGACAGCCTCCAATTGAGTCCTTCTCAATTTTCCTTTCTGAATCCTGTTACTTCTATTGCTTAAAGTCTTCTTCCCATTTGTTCATCCTCTTTGATGAAACAGCCTGCAGAAACTGTGCAATTGCTCATGATCTCTCAGTCCTGAGACTTTTTCTAAAAGATACTGTACAGTCAACTCAGTCATTATTTATAAGCAGATTATCTCATCTCAAAAAAAAAAAATAGAGAAAGAAAGCACAACGCTAAAGCAGTTATCTTGTCTCTAGAGAAAGCTCATTTCCCAAAGCACAGAATGACTTCCTTGCAGAACCTGAGCCAACCTTGCCTGATCATACCTGGCTTCATACTACAGAGAACAGCCCTGACAGAGCTCCCTGCACCTATCTGCAGAAGAGAGAGCACTGAGAAATGCAGTGAGACACACCAAAGGAGTTCTAGCTTCAGCTTGGTAAAGATCTCACTCATTCCAGACTGGACAATCATCCTGACACCACAAAAAGCACAGAGATGCTTATGCCCCATCTAAACAAAGTCCTCGAGTCCAACACAGAGCAGAAGCTATCCAGTCTTTCCACAACACAGGACCGCAGAACTCAAGTGACCCCACACTGTCTACTCCGTATAGCAGTGTCCCTACATTCCTCTCTGCAGATCTCACACCATCCCTATTTTTCCCATTACCAATAATATCGCAACTAATTCCCTGAGCTATAGCCATTTCATAGCATTAAGTACGCAGGTGGGTAGAATTGAGTGTTAGTTATATTAATGGAAGGACCAACACAATTTGAAGCAGAGCATCATCAAATGAAAAGTAACAGAAATGATGCCTCTTTTTGACCAATGAGGAGCCTTAACTATGGTATTAGGAATGAGATATACCAACCGACCAAAACAATGACCAAGAAAAACCATACAGAAAAAAAAATAATAGACACAGAGGTGTTCTTTTCCATTTCCATTCGTGCTTGCCTAGCTGGAAATGAAAAATAACAAAATATGCAAGTGTCCTACAGCATGCATGCTTGTACTAAATAAACTCCATTAAGCATTTCATAATGAAATTTTGTACAAGATCCATATGCTGTACAGTAAATTTTAAAAAACTGCATGAGCTTAAATCTGACAACTACTAAATGTCTGCAGCCAAAGTGTATACAATACATCTACAATTCACAACAAGAGACAATTAAGTACAGAAAAATATCCATTCATATTGCTGTTTTGCCTACAGAACATACAAATGGCCTTATTTAAAAACAACATCCTTTTTTTCTTCAATCACTTTAGCAATACTCATCAGTAATAAACAAGCACGTGGATAATTCTCTAAATTAGGCAGTCTATTCAAGCAGTCATACTGCTGTCAAAGACTATATTAAAGCTCCTCTGGCTACCCTGCCAAATTTCAGGAAAAAAAAATTAAAATTGCAAACCATGAGAGCATAAATGAGGAGAGAGTCTGCCCTTATAAGTGAATATTATTAATTCTGTAACTGCGCTTAATATTAATATAATATTGTTACAGCTTAAAATATTGTGTATCTTCTGACAACTCAGAAATTCTTTTTGGAGATATTTAAGAATTAAAACATACTGTGCACAGCACAACTTCCAAGTCCTTTTTTTTTTTTTGAATTTCATATATGCTCAAAATGTCATTCCTATGCTTCAGTTGTATGTATACTCCAATACAACACTGCACTTAGGAGCACTCTTAGCCAAAAGTTTCAATGGTGAGGGGAAGAGAATACAAAACCCAACAGACAAAGTGCCTGTGCAACTTGATGCAAACCAATGAACAATCAAGTCATAATGTTTTTGTTGCCTAGAGTAATGAAAGAATAAAATAATTCAGTTTGGGGAGGGTGGAAGGAAATACTACCTCTAGAACCTCACCTAAAGCCAAGTGTGAAAGCTTTCACATTTGCTTCTCAGAACCTCAAGAAGTAGGGAAACTTACTGGACTCCACAGACCTGCTCAGCAAACTACATCTTATGTCCAGACCTCTCCCACCTCACTGACAACATGAACACAGTGACATACTGTCACTACATTCCTTGGACTGACGCACTATTGAGCTCAAAGCACACATCTCAGCTAGCTTCAAGAACTGTCACTTCAAATGGCATAAACTTATTAATTTAGATTCAATATTACATCACAAAGATACTCATACAAGTTGAGGGATGTGATTCTCTCCTTCTACTCTGCTCTTATGAGACCCCACCTAGAGCCCTACACAATGCACAGCTACAAATCAGGAGGGAATTGTGAGGAACTTTGGCCAACACTGGGGCCACAGGGGAAGAAATAGCGCGTGCCACTGTACCATAAAGAAGCCCTGGTTTTATACATCAGTTTGCTCTGGAGTAGCAGACATGCTCTTTAGCTGTAAGCTGTTATCAGATCCAGACAGCACACATGTCCCTCACATTATGCATATTCAGTTTTATTAATGACAAAATTACCGTATATTAAACCCTATCTGAAGTCATTATTGAGCTTCTTCACTCATCTACAAAACTTGGGTTCGATTACAAAAGCCACACCTTCCATGCTATCTTCTTCAAATTAGAAAAAATAAAATTGTTCAGACAGCATGATTTAAGATAATTCATGTTCAACTCAAAAAGCAGAATTTTAGCAACAGGAAGAAGAAAGGATTAAAGACTTCTCCATAAGCCTAAACATACAAACAAAAAAACACAACCGCACCTTCACTAGAAAAGAAGTAAGACAATAAATGTAAATTACTAGCATCAATGCATTCAGTGTATACCTAAAGGTGTAAGTTCACAGTACTTTTAACTTTCCAAACCCATCTAATAAAAAAACTCAGATGATCTTCATATTACAGGATTTTACACAGTACAAAGTAGTATAACAACGTAATATATAAATACTACTAAATGATTGCTCAGCTACAGCCAAGTAGCTATCAGCTACACTAAACCAAACTTTATTGCTTAGAAACTCTTGGAGATGTATTTTTAGTATTTTACTTCATGCAGTCTAAATGCAAAACAAGCCACTACTATTTATGAACCTATTCTGAAGGCCTTCAGAGTAAGCAGTTTCCAGCAGACTCTTATTACAATTATCAAGCACCTAAAAATAAATCAACATATACATATTGCCAGACTTCAAGAAGTGATGTCAAATTTAATTATAATTAACTGCTGTAATCTGCATCCTTCATTTACTCCAAACTTTTATTAACCATGTAGATATTAATGAAAAAAACTCTGGTCAAGAAACAGTATTACTCTCTCAGGCAAACTAAGAAAATTTATTTACTTCTGTGATTTCAGAGCTAACTTCTTCCCTATGCAAGTTATAGGGTGAGGGGAAAAGACACCCCAGCACCTGAATGGCCTTTTTACCTGTGTTATGAGCACACATATAAATCATCTATGCCTAGGTGATCTATAGCTGCTTGCTACTCTTTCTGCATTTTCTAAAGAAATACAAAAACAGTTGTCTTTCAAACTTATCTGCGTAAAATAGCATGTTCTCATTTCCATGGGAAGAAAAACACTTTCAAGGCTGTCAGCTCTCTGTTGTCAGCTTCTGCATTTCAGACACCAAACCACATTGACTAACTAAAAATCTCTGGGTCAAATACAACACTGGAAAGATTAGCATAGTTTATTAGTAACATTCCACTACATCACATTCACTCTACAAGATTTGTCACGGTGATAGATGAGAATAAACTGCAGTGGTTTTTTACTGTAATATATTATAGAAACATAGTATTTTAAGTTTACAGTGCAATTCAATTTGTTTAACCAAGAAATACTTAAAAATTCCTATCTATGTTTTAAAATATACTTCATGTTATTCCATATGCTGAAGATCTTTATCATTAAGAATATTTAAATTTCAGCATTGGACTTTTATTAAATGTTATCAAGTTAAGCTATCTTCCTCAGACATTATTTGTTGCCAGTTTCACCTAGAAAAAGACATCATTTATCCTTTGTATCAGTGGCCCCACATACCTCATCTCCACCTCTACTCAGCCTTCTGTATTGTAAGACCTAAGTGCTTATGGTTCTGTTAATCAAACTAGGTCAGGAAAAAAAAATCTTGCTGAACAACCCAGAAAATAAACATACTTAGGTTTTCAAATACAAATTTTCAACAAAATCAGTTCCACAGGCAGGTTTGTTCAGCAGCCACAGGAATACTTGAATCAACACGAGGGAAGGGGGTAGAAACAAGAGGCAAAGAACTGAAATTGGAGAGGCTAGGAGTTTATGCCAGTCCTGCCTTCAACAGAAGTGTTTGTCAAGCCACACTGTATCACTACCACAGTTTTACCAATATGTAAATGTTATCCTTACCAACCAGAAACATTTAGCAAGACACCCATGCCAGACCTGCCACTCTTTGGCCACATAAAAGCCAAGAAGCTTGTCGTGGCCCACAGAGGCTTAACCTCTATTGCACTATTGCAATATCTAAAATAAGTATACTTATTTATGAATCTAGGCTATGTAGGTAACTCTAAACAGCTCATCTGTCCTTCCTCACTCTGACAGACATCAGTGGCTGTGGCTGATGTAGGCTAATACAACACTCGTGACCAATTCTAGTACGATTCTGCACTCTGCAAGAACATTCTTGATTACTCAGGAGATGGAAACTGTTAGACAAGCTATCATCAAATACAAAACTAATTTTAACAAGGTATCTAGAAGAATCATCAACTTCTTCAGATATACCAATGCCATAACCCTGAACTAAAGAGGAATGTCTGTATGTGAAAGTAAGCATCCCAATCTCAGAATGACTCCTTTCCCTCCACCTTAAAGTTCACAGCACACCCCTGGTTTACAAGTAGAATTAAAAGCCTATGTTCCAATAGCAGCATGGGCACCAAGGCACGTTAGCACCAGCCCTAACACCCAAATAGGTAACAGCCATAGACAGACCTTCCAGGTAATATGGCAGCATCGAAAGCAGGTTTGCTGCTGCTATAAATAAACATTTTTCTTATGAGCAGTCTCATCACAATTAAGCTTGTATTTATTATAGTACTGCCAGTTACTTGCAATTAGCATTTGCAACACTAGAATACATTTTAAGTAGTGAAATCCTTTCAAAATTGGCAGTCTGTCACTACAGTATTGTTTCTTTGAGATAACAGCTTAAAAGTTGTCACATTCAAGGCCAGTGCACTCCCTCCTCCCCAACGTGCAAAATCAGTATTTACTAGTGTATTAACAGTTGCCTAATACAATTTAATTTTGAGGAAGAACATTGCAACTTAACCATGACTTAACAGCACAATCACACATCTATTTGCTTTTGGAACATATATCCTCATGTACTTCTTGGCTAGAATTGGGAAGGGCAATGGAATCTTAAAATGGCATACATTTCTTCTCTTCATTATCTGCCTACATTACCTCTGCATCTCTGATAGATTTAGAGAGCAAATACGGTAAGTTTGATTGTGATGATTAGTTCTGCTAAATCAGACCTTTTCCCCCCTCAGAAGAGGCTGACTGCTCTTGAACTGGACCAGAAAGTCAAAATTACTCAAGCTGGCAGAGCCAGCACACAACTGGCAGGGAAGAGCCATGCAGACAGCATCATGGGTATGAAACAAAGCCTCTTTCTGTCAATACCAGCAAACTGCTTGAGCGTCTCCCCAACTTGTTTTAGACTGGAACATTTATCTTCCATACCACATGTACCATACTATTCACACTAATCTTTTTTTTTTCTTTACAAGTCTATGCACAATCAAAGAAGTTAACATGGCAAAATAATTGTGTGAGTAGTTGTCAAGAACTGTGCTTCCTGCTCTTGCTCTATCAGCTAAAGATTACCCTGAAAATGATTCAGTGACTGGCAAACCAGTCTATAACTTGCCTCTGTTAGCTGCCAGTGGAGGACAGGTATAGAAGATGTCTGTAACAAATGAGAAGTTAATGCAAGCTTTACAGTTCAGTTTTGCCTCATACATCCCATAATAGCTGTTCACAACAACTCTCTATGTTCAAATTAACAGTTAACCAGTTATTTTCCATTTCCTATTATTAGTACAAGTCTAAGGCTTCAAAATATGGTTCTGACTATTCTTAAAAAGAATAGAAGGAAGCTACATGTAGGGATCCAAACTCCTAAACAGTCTCTTTTAAAGATGTTACGCTTTTGTCTGTTTTGTGGCCTTATCAAAATTGGAAGTCATTTCAAGAATTTAAACAAATATTCCACGAACAGCGTTATGTCTCATAGAAATCAGCCCTAAACCCAGATGACCACAGAATTTGAGTACTACTCTAGCCCTTCTATGGAGACATGCTAATATGTGCTAAAAAAGAGCAGCAAAGTCAACAAGCAAGTCTCAAGTGAGGGATTTCACTTCAACATAGGGAGAAAATGCTTCACAGCGAGTGCAGTCCAGCACAAGAACACATTAAGCAGAGAGGTTCTGGAATCTCCATCCGCAAAAACATTTTAAAAGTGGTCTGGAAAAGACACTGAATAGCCTGATGCAATTTCAGTGTTGGCCTTGTCTGAACGGGAGACTGGATCAGATAACCTCCAGATTTCCTTGCCAACCTAAACTATTCTAAAAGCCAACAAAATTCTGAACTGGGCCTGCCATCTCAAAACCAAGGGCCACACTGTTTTTAGAGCTGATGCTACCAAGCTTGCTTGCTGTTTAAATTCCAATTTAGTATTTCAGAAGATGGAAATATTCACCACTACACTTTAAAATTCTTGATATTTCAGTCAGCTACATGTACAATTTGGAAAACAATATTAAGGGAACAGTAATTTCTGAATTAAAGTGTTTGGGAGCTTAATCAGATTGCAATCTTTAGTTTGGTGTGTAATCACTGGTTGTTCTCATCAGTATAAACACCCCTTGTGCTAGAGTCTCCTTTAACAACTCCAACTCGTTAGTTCACATATTCCTTCCCACTACAATCTTGTGTTTGTTCATTTGAAGAGTCTGTCTCTGCTTAACACCAATTGGAACCTTCAGCTCCCCCTCATATAAAACATAAAAGGCAAAGAAAGCTCTTTACTAATTAAGAAATGTATTCCAACTACTGTATTTCATACTCTCCAGAAACTTACCAATGTTTTTAAAAATTAAGAAATTAAGATGCAGTGTTCCTTTCAAAGCCAGAAAAAAGATCACTTGTTCTAAAACCATAACAGAGTCAAAGTAGTAACTTTGCAAGTTCTGCTTCAAGAAACCATCATTCACTGTCTGAATTAATGTATCAGGGCAACAGGCTCTCAACTCCAAATAAAGGTGTGTTTTGTTGTTGTTTTTGTTTTTCTTTTTCAAAGGGAGCAGGACTAGAAAAGTGAAGGAAAATGAAAGAAAGTAAAGGGAAAATTAGCTGAGAAAGACTTGTAAAGGGCTGTTTTTTCAAGTGAGCCTTCTTCATATTCTAATAGAGTTCTTCTTATAGCCCAACTTTTGTGCCTTTGAAGTGTCATTCTTTGCCAACCTTTTATATACTGTAATTTAAGTGAATAAAGCTTTACTTTGTTCTTGGTGTGGTTCAGATCAGGAGCCTGATCTTTACCCTGGAATGTTAAAAAAAAAAAAGAAATAAAGTATTTAAGTAAAACCTAAACATATTCTAGAAGCTACCAATAAGCAAGGAGTACACGTGCACTGTAAGCAACTGCTGTGACCTGCTTCCCTGCAAGTGAAATGCTGTGCCTTCTCAATTATTTCTTCCCAAGCACAGTACTCTCTGGGCCTTTTGTTACTATCCCAGCACCCCCTTAATTTAATAGTACCCAGTTGATGCTTCAGGATATTCAAGGTTACTCACATTTCTTCTACATTGTTTAAGCAAGAATTTCAGCTCACATTCAAAGCCATTTTTCTTTGCTAAATTTTCACCCTTTTACAGCTACCTATAAGGTATTACTCATCCAGGAGCGTATTTTCACCCTGTCAGCAACTGATTTTTCTGCTTTCACTTCCAGAATGTTTCCAGTCCTATCGCATTCAGTCTGATGCTAAAGTCACCAGCTTCTTTTTGCTGTGTTTGTCAATCCTTATAGCTTTAAAAACATTGAGTAATTCTGAGAACATACTTAAAACGGCAATTTTTCTTATTCAAAAAAAGATCAGTTTTACATTTCAAGTTTTAAAGTTACTTACTCTTCCTTGTTAAAGTGGTCCCTCACCCTTTCACACTCCTTTGTTAGGAATAATCCTTTACATCTCACCACTCTTTCAAAAGAGGTTTAAAAAAAATCACTACTTTGCAGCATATTAACTCTTTTGGCTATCACATGCTATCTCGATCCACATAGCCACCATACACAAAATAACTATACACACCCTTTTTTCTTATAGCTACTTGAATGGCTATGATTGAACTAGGAGTACACTTTCATAACGTATTTAATCCAATTAAGCTACATACTTCTGTCCGAATTGCCAGCCTGCTGTTCACTCACTTGTTCATACTGTTACCTTTTGTGTCCTAGTTTAGAAACTGCATGACCATACGCTGAATAAAGAAATTAGCTGTAATTAATTCTTGTTTATTTGCAGTATTACTCCCCAAACTAAGATTAGCTGGGAGTAGTTACTAATTCACTATAACACAGGCAAAACCTTGTAACTGAGCTGATCGGTGTAATCAGTTTCCTTTAAATGGCTGATTACAGCCTTCCTATGAAAATAAGGCCGACGGCCTCATTCTGCATACATCCTTTACCGTAACTTCTGATACAAATGGCAAGCATAAATCATATGTGACATTTCTTAGAGATAACTAAGTTAGTTATGCTTTCTGCAATATACTCATAAAGGTCTGCAAGTGCCTTGGCATTATGAAATGTTGCAGTATGAATTCTCATTTTATGAAAAGCAGAAGAAAACAACAAACAGAAATCATGAAAAACATGCAGACACTGACTTACCAAACCCAGCAGCAGATTCACTGAGATGCCACTGTAGTTAACCACAATTCAGAAGACTCACTGACATGCCTGTTCTCTGTCCCAGCCACATAACATAATTATATACGTTACTTCACAGTAGCTACAGTCCTGCGTTGCATCCTTAGACCTTGCTAGGATATGCTTTTATTTTAGATATTAGGAATTCTAACCTTCAGTCCAGTTACCAACCTGTTAGAAAACCCTGTTTTCATCCCCATGCCTAACTCATGACTTCTGCTTGCTTTGGGCACATCTGCCTACTTTAATCAATCATTTCTCATCTGTTTTTAACATTTAAGTGAACCTTTTCAAAAAAAAGTTTCTCATCACTGACCAAAGATTATACCAGACAAAACCTGTACAGATGGCTTGGACTTTCAAGTGTCACTGCTACTTTCTGCTGACATTGCTACTAAAAGACTTTTACCTGCCACTTGCTCATGCATCTGTGCTATCATTTCCCTCCCGACAGCATGAGTATTTTCGTAGCCAGTCACTGACAGAAGCGAGAAAGTCCTTTGGCTGAAAACACCTTATGTCTCTTCACTGAAGAAAAGTGAGCATCCATTTCTACTGTCCCCACCTAACCACACTGTGAAACTCTGGCCTTACACATTCAATTTCCAACTCCTGAGAGCACTAAACGCCTAAGATTGCGGATCAATTTCTGAATGCGCTTAACTCATACTAAAACTCATACCGCTATTTTCTGAGATGCTTACATCAGAGTAAATCAAGACAGGAAGGAAACAAGTCAGTTCTAGTGCTCTAAGAACTGACATTTTCTTCAAGTATTTTCCCCCCATCTCATTTTTTTTTTTTTTAATGTATTACTGTGCCTCTCACAGTATTTTATTTCTTGTTTTCTCCTAATAGTTCATTCTCACAGTTTAACACTATGTTGCTTGAATATTCTTTTCAGGAGTTTCTACAACTATTACAAACTGACTAGGCAGACATTAGAAAACCCCAAACCAAGAAAAAAAACAAAAAACAAAAAACACTGCCACCTTTGCCACAGCATGGAACAGGGAAAGAGAAGAATGAGGAGTAAAACAGATCTTGAATATGAAAAGAGGAGGAAACACTCCTCCACTCCCTTTTCCTTCCCGGAAAAGGGGTAGGAATCTTAATTATTATTATTTTTTATTTTATTTATTTATTTTACTATTTTTACATTAGAATCTTTTATTTTTTGTGTTAGAAAGCTATGAAAGGTAAGTAATAACCGGTTATTTAATATCTCTTTATCCTTATCATTTTATCCTTATCCACCAGCATGTTAAACTCAGAGTTTATAAATAACCCAAACATTCTACAAGTACTTCGTAAAATTTATCCCAAACCTTTTTTTAGCATCTAAAATAATTGTAATCAATCTACTTCAAACACGTTTAAGAAAAGGCAAATGAAGCAGGTAAGAACATACATAGTCTTGACAAAATTCCCCAGTCATTTTTAAAACTTTTTGCACCAACTACAGTTTGAACAGACATGAAGCACCCGAGTAAAATCCAACAACAGAACTGTATCAGAAATGCAGTTTATTGCAGATTTTCCACCAACCATAAGGATGGAAGACATCGGTTCGAGGGCTTCTTTTTTCCAGTAGTACACTGCCTTTGGATTTACATTTAAGCCATCTCATTTGAGGGAAGTTCTTCATTTATGACATTTACTAGTAAAGACAATGGAAAGGGTTTCATTCTCTTTAATAAAGAAAAAAACTAAATAGTCTGTTAATATATAATTTCAATAGGTTCCTAATATACTTCCTTAAATATGAGTAAGACAAAAAAAGTATCATTTGTTTTCAGACAGCCATTAAATATAAATCTTTACTAGAGTTCTGAAGCAGTTTGCTCATGCTAACCTGTAGCTTTCAAAACTTCCCTTCAAAAATTAATTCCTTTCACTGTATCCCAACAGTTTCAGGATAAAAAAAATAGAATTAAAAAAAAAAAGACAAAATGTAATTACTGAATATCATGTAAGAAGCAATTATTTCAATGATATTTCTCCCAGAACAATTAAACATATGATACTTCTAGAAAAATACTGTTTGAGAAACAGAAGTGATAAACTTAAGTACTTAGGGATGTGGGGAAAGGTGAGTAGAAAACAGGGAAATTATAACCACCGGGGATTTTTTTTAAGTCAAAAAAATCAAACCAAAATTGGAACTGAAATCTCACTTCAGTTTAGGCAGTATCAGCTAATAAAGCTATTTTTTTAATTTTTACCTACACTTGTGTTTTTAACTATATTTGCAGGCACAAGTGAGACTATTTGGATCCTCCCCCCACCCCCAAAAAAATAAAATGTAAAAATTCAAATAAAAGAACAGCAACAAGTTTCAAGCCTGATTTTTATAATGTTCTTTATAAGTGACCATTAAAACCATTCCACACCTCTAACATAAGATGAAGCCTGGCTGTTTGTCAGGAGACAGTAAAGTTTTAGACATAAGACTTAAACTTTCAGTTGTTCAAATGCATACCTCCAGATCTCTCCCCTCACACTCATTCAGATGCCCAGAGCAGTTAGATGACTCCCTTGTACGTTCCAAATAACCTCTGTTGCCTAACACCTCCACCTCTTAAAATTCAAACCTTTTTGATACCCTGGATAAACCTATCAGAAAAAATAGCACTTGCTGCAAGCACCTAACGCATGTCTACACAGGCAAAATAATTTGGGGTGTGAATTTAGAGTTCAGTGACTATTCCACCCTAACTAGTTTTGCGGACACACCTTTTTAGTTTTTACTCTAAATACATTAAAATACCTAAAAGGTCTTCAGTTCAATTCACACACACAAAAGCAAACCACACTCCAAACTGAAAAAAATCCTGCCACATAACAATTAAGCAGTTCAATAGCTATAACATACTTCTTCCTCTGCATAGGCAAATAGCTTAAACTTTCAAAGACATTACACAACCACTTATGCAGAGAGGTCATATAGAATTTATTGCAGATAAGTGTATCAAATTTTGGAGCCGAATGTGTATTTAGAATATTTGTAAATTGTCTGAGCAATTCCAAAATAAACTTCAAAAAATGAAAGCAACCAGAAGAGTTACTTAGCCAACTCTCATCCCTAAAGCCCTCAAAATAACTGGGTTTAATACAGAAAATCCCTATTCTAAAAAGCATACGGTGATTAACTCATCAGCAGATTAAATATTGCTTATGAAGGGGGAAAAAAAAGATCCTACTTTTCTAGAATCTTTATTTAAAGAATAAAGAGAATTAATGAGAAACAGTTTAACTTAAAAAAAAAAAAAAAAAACACACTCCAGTGAGAACTCAGCTACCTTAGGCTACAGATGAGAATTATGAGTAGTTCCATGGCTCTGGGACCGTTTCTGTCCCCCGGTTTCAAAGCAATGATATACTGAACACCAGTAATGGTCAAACTATTTTAACACTAAAACAACATATGTCAATCTTCTCTCCCAATATTTAAACAATGGATTCAACTTTGCACTAAACACACTAGTTAAAAATACTCACTAAAAACATGGCATAAATTGGCAGGCAGATAGCTGAAGAGTTATCGCAATGGACAGACTTTACATTCTTCCTAGTTGTAAGTTGTACATAAAATCAACTTAATGACTTGAATCCATTTGCCATGGTATAGTTTTTGCAGGTATATCAGGTCTTTCTAAAACAAGCCTGATTTCTCACATAAAAAGCAAATTAGGTTCTATCTCTTAAATTTCATCTTACTAGATGAAAGTAAGATCAGACACCTACACAGAAGAAATACACAATTTACCAGATCCACTCAGCCTAAGAAACATAGAAAGGAAAACAGCTCACAGTTAAAACACTTACTAGTAAGATTTGAGTTTGCTTCCTTTCAAATACTTTATTTAAGTTATGTCTAATTGCTTTGAGATTTAAACTGAACACACAGGCTGTGAAAGGGAGAATACGCAGCAGAGAAACAGAACCAACCATGAAAAGGCAGAATGAAAGAAGGAACCAGATGCAACAGAAATTGACAAAGGAAACAGCCTGGGTCTAGATTAAAAATAATAAAATTAACACATAAGGAAATCACACTCTCCTGCAAATATTTTTTTTAGTTCACATATTAGAAAGCCTAGAGTATGGACTGCAATGTGCACCACTTTGCTTGCATAGCTACACATACATCATTTAAGCCGGCACCATATACTTATAAAAAAAGGTGAAAAAATAACAAATTCATATGTACTCCTGAAATGGCATAGCAGAGAAGGCTTTATCTGCATACAGAATGATGACAGCACTGACAGCTTTATCTAAGATTATATTAACAACTGAAGTATCTGAAAGACATTTTGAAGAACTACGTCACATTTTCAAGCAATTGCCAATATTGCACTGATCCACTCACATCACTACATTGTTATTGTTATCTGAAGCAGTTAGAACATGCCTGGTATCTAACTACATTTCCAGATGGTCTTCTCACCTTAAAAGTATTCCTGATTTTACCATTAGAAAGGAAGCACTATATGCACTATGAATCTTTCCATTACAATAGTGCTCTTCACCAATTGAACAGAGGTACGATCACCAAAACACTCTACATCCACACTTCAGCCAGGTAACCAAAAGATTCCTAAAATAAGGAATCCACAATAATCTTTTTTTTTTTAATATACTTTTTCTGGACACAGTAGTGACATCTGAAAGACATCCTCTTTTTTCTTTAAATGGAAATCAATTTACAAGTCTGTGGTTAAATAATTAGTAATATCAAAGAATTTCTTTCTTCACTATTTTTTTAAATTACGTTGAAATTGTCAATGCTATATGCAAATGAAAATCTTACTTTTCACTCCTCTTCCTTAGGAGTTGCCTCTACCCACATTTACCTTTTTAATTTAAAATACTTACTCCAATATTGGAGGCATTTTTCTCACTGTCATTTGAGGACCCAGACCTCAAGCCTACAATCTTAATGGGAATCTAGGTGCACAGCTAGAACAAGCCTGCAACAAACAACCTACCTACTATTATCAGTTACAGAAAATTGCATTGCTACTACTGTGTTTTTAGAAAACTTCAGTGCTGCTAGCTTGGACCTCAACAGAACCTACTTCTTCAACAAATTTCACTCTTGAGTTTCACCTCATGCATAGATAGCAAGCAGCTCACAGCTTCATCCCAGAGTCTTTAACTGATCTCTGTGGGAACAGACAGAATACCTATTTAGTAGTTCTTTGCATTGTTTTCCTTTCAATCTTTAACTCAACAAAAATCTTGTGCATATACTTAGATCTAAAAAACAAATCCAAGCAATCTGCTAAATTGGAACTGACATCCTTGTTTTTCCCCTGTAAAACGTCTCTCCATTTTGCACCCATTTTACACAAGGCTTTGATTCTTCATCTTACCTTTCCTTCTCTGAAGCACAAAGCTTCACTGAAATTATCACCTGAGCTATGCCACCACTAGAATAATTTGTCCGTTTAAAGACTAATTTAGCACAAATATTCTAGAATAGCAAATTATGGATGTTAAACATACAGATACACATATGAAATACATCTAAAGATACAGACAGCATAAATGCTGTCAGCCATCATTTCAATGAGCTCAGCACCAGTTTCCACCTCCATACTATCAGCAAATTAGAAGGCTGGTAGCAACATTAACATTAGAGAACATTACAGTTAAAAATAATCTTCCTATTATTGTCCTACAGCTTCTGTTAACAGTAGTCTTGTTTCCTAAGGTAAGTGCTATTTAAACAATTCATGAAACCATTAAGAATTATATTCACGGTACGTAATCCATTTCTTCAACATTTCTTTAATCTGATAAAATGAAATTTCCTTGGGTGTGTAATTCTGTAATGACGACCTGCTTGATTCAGTAAACTTCTGAATGTTCCTCAATTAGCAAAGGCCACATCCTGCTCCTGAAATTTTCAGGATCTCTGCTGGGGAAAATGTTATTCCCCCTAAAATTTCAGGTATTTCTCCAAGTCAGCTACAATGCATTGCAGCTAACCACAGAACTACAGAACATTCAAAGGACAACACTAAAGTTTTCCACCTTACTTTTGCTCAAGAACAACATAAAGCAAACATTTGTTAAATATACCTTCAGTCAGTATTGCAGCCATTTTTTAAAATAGTTTTTCCCCATGACGGTAGAGCTGCCATTTAAAAATGTTGTTCAACTTTGAACATTACAGCTGTGAATTTATTAGAATGTATACATGATGTATACAGCCGAAGAGGCAGAATCTTTTTGTGAATGGTGACAAGGAGAGGATTATTTTTTTATTTATTTTTTTTTCTTACTAATTTCAAGAGGATGTTTAGAGTGTACCAGCTATTCAGGAATTACAGAAAGTAGCAGTTAGCTTGCACTCTCCATTTATACAGTCACTGCATTCACTAATGTACTACAAGAATTCCCTGCTCATGAAGCCAAAGTTTCTTTGCAGATAAGCAGAAGTGCAGGAATACATTTACATTTCACCTATGAATGCTGCAATGCTACAGAACAAACAAATCCATTTAAAGGCATGTCTTCAATTAAATCACTTACCATATTTCAGCTTGTTGGCAATTATATCTACTAGAGAAGAAAAAATACAGCAAGGAAAATAAGAAGTTTGAATTTCAAGTATCCAGCCTAAGTTGACAGACTACTGTTTTAGCTCATTTTAAACTGAGCAAAGACATTTTATGTTCTTTTGATTATATGGATTTTCAGTGTCTGTCACTTTTCAAGGTAAGATTACATATTAAAATGTCTTAATTTTCTTCTCCACAGTTTTTTGTCCTAGATTACAATCTTGAATTTTTACAGTTATCCAGTAGAAAATAGCTATTGACGCCTCACAGAACATTTTACTACCACAGATTTCTCCATACATTCTTTAGCCTTTAATTACACTTCAGTCCCTGTTGTCAATAGAGGAAGGAAAGTGTACCTTTTCCTCTCTTTTTTTTTTTTTTAAAGAATACCCTGTAACAAGAAGTGTAACATTTTGACATAATAAACTTAAAGCAAGTAACAAACCACTACCTATCAAAGTTAAAACACTTGACACATCACAGAAAACTCTTCAGTCACATCTTCTAAAGTACTGGAAGCATGCTGCCTGAAAGATACCGCATATCTTTAATATTCATATTTTAATAATCTAATCTAAAACAAGAGTGGCTATTGTATGCTGTGGACAAATAATACTCACCCTTCTGAAGATGCTTTATTGTTACCACAAATAAACATTCCCCAGACTCTCAATCTGATATAGACACTGGGGACAAACAAAGAATGACATTTTCTTATAAAGACTCATAAATTTTTATAAGTCACATAAAGAATCTGAGTGTGCCAACCCCTGAGAAAGAGAAAACTTATCTGTGAGGAAATCCCAGTTTAGAAGCAAAGCTCGCGCTAAAAGTACTGGTAAAACGTTCACTGATACACACATTAATATGAGCCAAATTCATAACAGCTGGATCTGCAGCCGCCAGACTTACACAAAGACAAATCTATCCTGCAACAATTGAACAGCTCCATTCAAATTGTTACATGCTTTTTCTTAGAGACAAAGCATCTGAACTTTCAGCCCTACAGTTAAAAATTAAAAAAAAAAACTTTTCTCCAGTTCCAGTAAAACGAAGACGGTGCTTTGTAACTTTGTGTAGGTGCCTTCAGCGAGGCACCAGCCCATTATTCCACTCCTGCTGCCTTACGCTCAGCCCGCCACGAGTAATTTCCGAATCACCGCCAAGAATACCTGGTGACACCGAACCCACACACGCACGATGCTACAACGTGCCGACCTCCTCACTGCTCCCGGACCGCACACGTGCTGCTGGAGGCCAGCCTCCTTCACACCTCCTGCCTTCAGAGCTGCTCTTTGCGCCCGCGCTTGGCCGCCTTGCAGCTCACCCCAGGCACCCAGCTACGAACGGGGGCGCGGCGCCCTGGCAGCCCCCAGTCCCCAGGGACCGGGAAAGCCGCGGGGGTACGCGCCCAGCAGGCGCCCCGAGCCCCGGGGCAGGACCCGGCGGGAGGCGGCAGCTGCCCCGCAGGACAATAGCGCGCCGAGCCCCGCTGCCCGCTGCCCCGGTTTCCGGCACGGCGCGGCACACGCGGCCGGGCGCACCCGTGCCGGCCCCGGGCGGGCCGGGCGGGCTCCCGGGGCCCGGCGGGCACCACGGGGGGGGCTCTCGGAGGGGTGAAGGCAGGGGGGAGCCCCCCGGCCGTGCCTGGGGCAGGGCCCCGCGGGAACGGCGGCGCTGGGCCGGGGCCAGCGCACACAAAGGGCGCCCCGCGCACGCCGCCTCCGGCCGCCGTCGCGCCCGCGTCCCCCCGCCGCTGGGCGCTGTGCGCCGGGGCCGAGGGGCGGCTCGCCGCGGGGCCTCGCCCCCTCCCCTATTCCCGCTCCCCCCCTCCCCGGTTATAAAAAGCCGCTCCCGCCCCGCCGCGCGGCTCGCTGCCTTACTCACCCCCGCCCCGGCCTCTCAGCGCTGCTGCCGCCGCCGGCAGCCCGGCCCCGCTCCGCCCGCGCCGCCCTCCCGCCCGCTCTGCCGCCCCGCCGCCGCCGGCCGCCGGCTTCACCCTCCCGCACCGAGCGCCAAACGCGGCGGCCCAATCGGCGTCGCGCTCATTGGCGAGCGCCGCGCGCCGCCCCGATTGGACGGGCGCGGACGGGGGGCCCTCTCGCGCCAATCAGGCGCGGCGCGGGGCGGGCCGGGGGGCGGGGCCTGGCGCCCCACGTGCGGGGGGGGCAGGGCGGGGAGGGGGAGCTCTTTGTTCTCGCGCTGCCCCCCCCCGGAGGGAGGGGGGCGGGGCCGCGCGGGGCGGGGGGCGCGAGGGGATTGGCGGCCCGGGGCGGGGCCGCGCCCCGGTTTGAATCAGTTCGAAAGTGGGAGCGGTAACGGCCCTAACGGCCGCTGAGCGCGGGACGGGGGGGGGGCGGGGGCGCAGCCCTCAGCAGCCCCTCGCCCCTCGGCCGGCACCCGGCGCGGTTCCTCGCAGCCCTCCCCTGCCCCTCCTCGGGAGCGGGGCACCGCGCTCCCCCCTCTTTGCCCGCCCCAACCTTTCTGCGCCTTTACCGATTAAAAATAAAATTTCAGGGACAAGTTAAGCCTTTTTTTCGCCTCCCCTTGTATTGTAACCGTAACTCCTTCCTGCGCGCCCGGCGGTTTCTGAGGGGGAATAAAACCTGAGGCGCGTTCTCACTTTCGCCGTCTCTTCCCGTTGTTTGTTACCGGGTGCCGCCGTGCGTGGCTTGGGGCGACCTCCAGGACCGTGCCTCGTCCGTGGGCGAGGCCCCAAAAATGGGCACCACGCACCGCGATGGGGTCCTGAGTGACAAAACTCCCGTCTGGAAAAACACAACCCCATTCCCACATCATTCACTTGGGTTACAAGTCACACAGGGCTCTTATTCTTAGAGGTGGTATCTTGGGGTGCTTTTACATCCTCTGTCTTTCCACATGTAAGCACTTAAAATGTCCAAACTTCATCATATATTAAATTGGCAATGAAATCTCAAGAGCTGTCATTCTTACGTGGCTTGTTCTTGATCTACTTTATGACCTTGAAAAGGGGGTTCTACTAGGGACTTATTTTAGTTTTTTATTTTGTAAGCAAAAAAACGTGAGATATAAATGATTTCTTCTTGTGTTTACGTGTCACAGAGTGATAGATTGCCGTGCCCTTCCCCCAGTTCTCATGGAATAGCTGGCAGTTTTCAAGATTATATTACGACTGTCAACTTTGCAAAATATTAGTCATTTCTGGAAATTCAGCTATTTAAATCTATTCTGCCCCAAGATGGCTGCCACCACCAAAATGGCTACCAAGTCTCTTCACAGATTGGAATTTGTAATTTACTTTGATTGTTAGAATTGCCTTTCATGAGATCTGGTTTTGGTCAAAACGTAAAAATACTGAATAAGCACAGGGCACCTTGATTTAAGTAGTACCTCAGTCACAAGGTGGACAAATCTATTGTAGAACCAACACTGTGAACTAGACTGCAGTACAGCTAGCTTTTTCTCTCTTTCACAGAAAATTACTCGTCTGCTATAACACAAGCTAATGCTTACTGGAAAGCAAAACACCTTTTGAAATGAATTACTCTTTCTGTTTTGCACTGTAGTTAAACAACTTTTCCTCAGAGACACAGTTCTAGACTCTTAAAGTGATGAATTTCCTCAGTGAGGATCTCCATTAAGTACCAGTTTTCTGATCGGTCATCCTAGCTGTTTCAAACAATCCAGAGAATTTTGACAGCTGTTTTTTGTTTGTTTGTTTGTTTTTTCTGCACACAGGTGTTTAATGTTGCAATGAGCTGCTTATAGACTTTCTGTTTTCACAAAGTAAACTACCTGAATTGTTTTCCGTTTTTGTGTATTTTCATGATTAAAGTATGTGCATTTGAACACTGATCTGCTTGATGAAGAGTCACTCGTACCAAATCTCTAGGCTAAAATGTTACAAAAGTTTCTGAAAGAATTATGAAATCTGATATTTTGACAAGTTATTCTGAAAGGAGTCGATTCTGATGGCAGTGTGTACTAGTGCTTCTGAGGAAAGTAGCTAATACCAAAGAAATATATGTTTGACATGTCAATGAAAATAAAGTCAGACTCAGGAAAAAAAAAAAATGGTTTGGACCTTATTTCTTCTTTGTTGAAATCCTTACCTTTTTTTTTTTTTTGTTTAATAGATAACATTCTGGAAGAGCTTTGTATATGTTTCCCATACATGAATGAAACAAGCTTATTCATGTTTTATGCATGATTGAAATAGTAGAATAAAGATTTGTTAATGCTGGATCAGTAATATCGATTAGATGTAAAAAGAATTGTTTAACAACATTGCAGGATAATCTGAGGTATTTAGGTGCCTCTTTCACCGTTTGAAAAAGAGACGTATGAAAACAGAAAAAAAGATACAGCACTAAAAGGCAAACTTACCAGCTGAGTGATTTCTTTTAAAGATTGTGACATTTTAAGAAGGTCATATTTATAAAACGTAGACTATTCTCTATGTATTATTACTGAAATAACTGTCCTGATAATCTGCTGATTCCTGCAGTCAGAATGACATAGTATTTTTCCATCTGTCTGAGGGATCCAGCAAGATCCTTAGAGAACTCCCCTAGCCTGGAATAACCACAAATGTTGGCCTGTTTTTCTATTGTCCATCCTGCTTAGTTAAGGGGATGCACAGCCAGGCTGCCCCCATCATAAACCACCCAAAGCAACTGTGTTGGGGGCTGCATCTATAATTCTTGTTGGTAACAAATCTTGTTGGGATTTGCTTATCACAGTGTAATTTTCCCTTGCCCTTCAAGACCTAGCTTCAGCAAAGCTGCACATAGATTTTGGGTGGGTCTGTTCTGTAATGCAGTCTGGTGGACTTCATATATTAGTCACACAGTTCAAAAGGTTCAGTCTGCCTGGTTTTGAACTCAGTTGCTCTTTGATGGGGAGAGAAAGACGATGCACACCCTCTCCTTGTTGCACCTACCACCGTACTGCCCTACAAGCAAAGCCTGCAAATAATATATCTTATGGTAGGCCACTCAGAAGTATGGTCTTTGTTTCTTTGAGCTTTTCTTTCTTTGCTTAATTGTATATTTTTTTTTAACGCATTCCATGTCTGCTTTGAAAGATGTTTCACATTCAATATTCGTTCAATTCCTAACACTAAGCTGTACTTTTCTGGCTACCTTAGCTTCTTTTGTAGATCAAATCCTGAATTTTAGCCCATGTTAATTTGATAAGATTTTACAAAATGTTTACAAACATGGAAACGTATGTACAGAACTAAAAGCGCGGCCTAAAATGATGAATTTGTAACAGCATAAAACTATTATGTGCTGCAATAATTACACTGTACAAGTCAGCACATACACAACAAGAGTTGGCTATTTTTATGTTATTATCAATAAAGTTTCTCTTTTAGTGTGTTAACCTTTAGTAACAATTAATGACCGTGTTTTGCAACTAGCCATTTTGAGAACAACTATGTTTTGCCATAACATCTTGATGGTACTTACAGACTAATTTCCCTGAAAGAAATGCAACCTTACGTCCTGTTTTACAAATAATTTCTGACTTGTGCTTTTCCATTTACTATATGTATCCCCATTAGAATTGAACTTAATACTCAGATAATCCGCCAAAGTAACTTTGGACACAGTGGCCATTAGGCTACGTGAGAGAACAAGGAGCCTAGTTAGTCACCACAGTGCACAACGTACCCCCACTGAACCAGTGCTTTTCAGACCTGCCAAGCCCAATGTACTGTACCTGAGCCTCCTGATCTGCCCTCCCCTGTTTCCCACACACTTGCAGTGCAGTGCTGTGGCCTTGCCTGCTCTGGCACCCAACATGCTGAAGGCATAGGCCATAGAAGCTGGAAAGAGGCCATAGCACAGGTGTGCACCTGGAGATGTGCCTCTAAAAGAAGTCCCGTGCTCAAAGCATCCCTGCTAGCAAAGATTACTCATGATTTAGACTTTTTCCCTGTCACGCAACCAGACTGGTAGTTGCCATTTGATTTGATGCACTTGTCTCAAGACCTGGAAACTCTCATATCCAAAAGAAGGTTGGGAGGTGTGTACAGTCAGGGTGCAATATATGTGTACAACAGCAAGTGCAGGTGTAATAACTGTCTCAAAGTACTAGCACCAGAGTACCAAGAAAACTGGGTAGAATGTGTGCATGAAAAAAGCTATAGCAGTAAGTGTATTGCTTAATGTGGCAAAGATTTGATGCAGTGCTATTAGAGGAAAATGCAGATTCTGTGCCATTTATGGGCCGTCCAAAGTTGATGCTGTGAAGGATAATGAAAGCAGCTGGTTCTTAGCTCTTTGTGAGCATCAGTTTTCCCTCCGAGTAACTAAAGATACCTGACCTTTCACTGGGTGTTCATCTCATGGATCATAATACATGTAAGCAATACAGTTTATACGAAGTGTAAGTACTTTCAGCATGCTGGTCACCTCAGCTCTATCATATTGAATTCACAGAACGTTTATAATACAAAACATCCAATTTAAGGAAAGGTAATGCAAGACAAATAAAGGTGGAAGTGAGAGTAACACAATTAACTCAGACTATGGCACTGTCTAAAATACAGGATAGTATCTTTTTGGCTAAGGAGAAATGTTGCTGAAAGGAAAACTACAATGTTTTTATACAACAAGGGAAGCAGTGTAGGTGACTTTCTGTTTTTCTCTACTTGCAGAGATAAAGCTTACTGTGTGTGATCATCTATTTCAATTAATGAAAAGGATTAATTGATTTCCCCTGGTTTCAATTAAAAATTAATTTGACTTTAAAAACTATCTGTAGCAATGGTTTCACTCTGAAGAATCTACTTTTGTTTATTTTGTGGTCACAGAGTCTGCTGTGTAGTGTTGGAAAAGTTTTGTAGGAAAAATACTTCACCATCTTTGTCTCCTTGTTTGTCACCTTTCACTTTATTTTTTTTTTCCTTGACCTCTATTTACCAATATATTAAAACCGTCTTAAGGTCTAAATGGCCAAATTTAACAAAGTTGTCATGAAAGCACATGAATGAGAACTTAAATTCCCGATCCCCTTTCCCATTTCCAGGTGTATTTGGCAGTGTAGCTGTATGATATTTTGGAGAGTGCCATTCACATGGGAGGATTTGCCCAAACAGAAAGAGCTGTAAATTTAATGGTTCAGGTGGGCATTGAGTGAGAGCTGATAGTTATCCCATTGGGCCACATCCGAGATTAAAAACCTGGGCTCTGTTTGGGTATTCTGGTTCTGAGGTGCCAAAATTCTTCTGTGGCAGTGACTAAATCAATGTAGGAAGACGTACAGAGTTCCCTGAGTAGAATCAAATCTTGTTCAGATGCAGAAGGTACTTCTTCAGACAGCAAGGCACAAGGTACTTGTAGTGATAAGTGAGACTGTTTGCAAAAGTAAATGCAGTTGTGAAATCTCTTTCCTTCTGTTTATCCTTCCACCTCTCAGAAAGCGTTATTTCCAAATGTAGTCACCTTCCCATCTATCTGTGTATTTTCCACACATACGCCTCCATTTTAAGCTTCATTTGCCCCTTCTCATTCTCTCTTTGATATTTACCATATGCCAACTTCCAGCTCTTCTGTTGTAAAGTCGCAGTCCTGTGCCAGAATTGCCTAATCATGACATCTAAAATAATAGAAGGTGTTTGCACTGAACCTACCTACCTTTTTTTTAGTATGATAATCATGCATACTATATGTATGCACACACAAACTCACATACTACAGGTTAGAAATTTCATAAAAGCTGAAAATGAAAATATCATTTAGTAACATTAATTTGATTTAAAAAAAAAAAGACAATTTAAGAAGATATATATTAAATAGTTTACACTGAAAGTAAAAAGATAATTATCCATCTATTGAATAAACTGTCAGATGCAAGTAATGAAAATAAGATGTTCTTCAAAAAGGTTTGTGGAGATGTACACAGTAGAAGTATGTTATTTGAATATGCTGATGGCAACCCATAACATGATAGTGTTACGATTGCACTTTTTGTGATTCACAAACATTTTCAAATGATAGCATATTCCAAATTTCATCCCTTGGGCCTGGGTTGCAGAAATCTTCTGTGATGTTGGAAATTATATGATGTTGTCTGCTCCCGTTCCTTGTCTGCCATATATGTAAAGAGCTGGTGGTGAGTCAAGATGCTGATGCCATTCCCTTCCAACAGAAAGCACCCCCTGTGTTTTTGGTTTTCAGTCTTAGCTGTGGGTAAAAGCATTCTCAAATAAATGTAAATTTCAAAAACAGATTATGCAGACCCATTCACTACTGTGAGTTTTTGACAATGAATTTACTTACTAGTTGCAAGAATTTGTAGTTATTTGGCTGTCTTTTTGTCAAATATATGGTTCGCTATATATTTATTTCTGAAGAACAAAATGGTAAAACCAAAAATCACTCTACTGCTGCTTTTGAGAAAGCTGCTGCTGGGAAAAATAATGTTCTGTTTTCTAAAACAGAACATTGGATGCAATGGGTTTTTGTGTTTTGTGTTCATATATGTATACGAAGACAAACATACCTGTACATCAGTCTATCACGCAGGAATGCAGAACTTGGTCACGAGTTGATTTGGCAAAGATATATTTTATGTGTCAGCTGAATACTGCAGATGTTTAACGGGAAAACCACTAGTTGGAATTTGTATCCAACTTGTAACAAAGAATAAAAAAGGCCATTAGTGTAACAATTTAGAAATATAATATATCACTTTTCTCTCTGAATCCTTCATGCTGGATATGAAACATACAGTTAGGAGGAATTAAAGGTACTTAAAGTGACCAATTACATGTACTGGACTGTAGCCAAGAAAATTTTGAAATAAATGAGTGTCCGTACAGACTGATGCTGAGAAATGCTTTATGGAGGATAGATTGCTGACAAATATGTAAGTATTAAACTCTTGTTTATAATTTACATGCAGCAGGCCACATTTTGTTCTCAATAATGCTTGCTTACAGAAATGGTACCAAAGGCAGAATCTCATCTTTTGCTTTCAAATCAGGCAAGATAAAAAGGAAAAAAAGAGATGGTTAGCTGAGGCCTATGCAGCATTGAATTTCTACCTAAGACATTAAAATACTTTCAGATTGCATTGAGATTTTTTTTTTTTCATGAAGTTTACTATCAATCAGACCGACAGCGTAATTCTGATTTTCTCAATTTATGTGGGTCTTAAGTGAATTTAATTGGCACTACTCCTGCATCTCATTGTGAAATGAGATGAAATTCTAAAGATTTAAGTATGAAGGACTGAGTCAACCAAGTGAATGAAACAGTGACTAATTAATTAAGTGAATGAGTGAGCATGTCATTGTTTGCTATTGTGATCATTTCTATGCATGAATGAATGGTAGGGCTACTGCATGTGTGTGAATGAGTGGGGTCAGGGATGCTGAACAACCCGTACATTTGTGTGGTCTTTCCATCTTTTGATTAGCCTAATGAGCTCAGTGTTTGGAATATTAATATATGTAGAATAGGGCTAAACTTGTTATGTAGTTTGGAGACAAATTAAAATAATAATAATAATAATAATAATGATAATAATAATAATAATAATAACATGCCAAAATCTGATTTCAGTTACATATGTGTAACTCAGGGTTGGCCAACCGGCTGTTCCAGGGGTTGCTTTCAGCCTGTGGGTGTCAGAAAGCCTGAGAGGTACACTCATTCTTCCAGGATTAGTGTTAGAAGTGACATTATCAAATCTGTAGTTGATTGCAAATCTAATTGTGAAATATAAACCGAAGACTTATCTGATGATGAAATGATTTTTTGTCTTAGTGCACTTTCACAAAGGAACAGATTTGGCTATGTCAGCTGTTTTGGTTTGCTTGTTTGTTTTTGTTTGTTTGTTTTGTTTTGTTTTGTTTTCTTCAAGTAGTTAACAAGGCTAGCAGTAATTTTGGCACCCTGAAAGCTTACTACTTCATCTAGCACAGACAAAAGCAGAATAAAACCTTGTTCTGTTGTATCATATATAAATCATTCACTATTTTCACTTTTCATTTCACAGCTGCGTGCAATTAAGAAAACAGGAGTCAACATTATGCTGCTAAAATTTAATCACATAATAGGTGTGATGCATAGATATAAAGAAATAATCTAGAGTCTTGAAAAACTTAGTGTTGTTTTTTTTTTTCCTTCCTTATGGAAATACTTAATTTTATTTTATTTACTTTCTTATTTATTTATTTTTGTGAAGGCACACTGGCCTTCACTGCCCTGTCCTTTTTCTCAGAAAAATAAAAAGTAACAGAAAAAAAAAAAAAAAAAAAAAAAAAAGATTGACCATAGCTTCCAGTAGTATGGAAGTTCAGATAAAAATATATCAAACAGTAGTATCTACCTGCATCTTAACAACTCTGATGTTCTGACTTGAGTTGGGGAATTCTTTTAAATGTTGTAATTATTGTAATTCTTTTAATTGTTGTAATCAAATTTGAATTTAACATTGAATTTGAAAACTGAGGTTATAGGAACCATGTGTTCCTATAACATGTTCCTACATATGTACATAATTAACCCTACAGCTTTTAAGGCTTTTTCTTGCATGTAAACTGATTTTTCCAGTAGAAGATATTTCCTGATCCTAAGCTAAAATTTGCCTGCTCATCTGCACTCTGCTCTCTCAGAGGGTTTCACTAAACTGAGTAGCTGCCAGTATTTTTTGGTGTACCTTATGATCTGACAACATTTTGCCGTTCTTTAAAAAGCAGGAATCCTTTCCTTTTTTACGTCCTCCAGGTTTGGGATGGCAGTCATCCAGAGAAGGACATGATTTGGCAAACAAACTGTGACTGAACACTGATATTCTGCATATGCTGCCACCTTCCAAGTATATTTGATCTTGATTTCAATGTCTTAAACTATGTGACTGGCTTTAAAAAAAGTAACAATTTTTGGATTTTTGTGGATTTATGTAGCCAAAAGAGCTATCTGACTTTATAAGCAAAATTAATCACTGATGTAAGACCAAAGTTCAAATTTTGTCAAAGTTCAAATTGTGTGGCTTCTGCTCTGATTTAAGTTACATGTTTTATTTATACATGGTTTAGTTATGTATCTTGTTATAGAACTAGAGTGGTATTCCACTCAGGCCAAAAATGATTAAATCCAGAGGTGAACAAAGGCCAATATTATTGAAATAGCTTTACATGGCAAAAATATTCTATAGAAAACTGAGAGTTATCAGTCAATGTTTCAATCTGAGTAGTAAACAACAAAAATCTTCTAAGTGATCTCTTAAATCCAAACACATGTTCCTCTCCAGGGCTACTGGTAGTGGCTGTTTTATAAACAGAAGAAAATTGGCAAATTTTCTCCTGACCACCAATTCCAAACAGTGTTATCGGATAGAGAAAGCTAAACAATATTTATATGATACATACTTCATTTCAAAGAAGAGGATTTAGGGGTTATTTCAGCCTTGTTCTTTAGATCAGGACTGATTGCTGGGATCTTGAGGTCTGAAAAAAATATGGTCCAGTGATAAGGAACATGTGATTTACTCTTCCGTTGATTTGCTTTGTGATTTTTGGCAACTGTACTTCATGTGCCTAATTCTCACATTTTGAAAATGAGGATAAGTATTTGAAAATGAGAATAAATATTTATAAAGTATTTTTGATACCAAGGGAAAAGTAAGTTTTATCATCTCAGGATGTCATTATTAGAGCAGTCAGACTTACCATAGTTAAGTTGTCACTGATATTCAATTTATGAATTTGTAAAATTTTTTTAAAGAAATGCATTCTTTATTGGAAGATTTGAATGCAAATTAAAATACAGTATCACAAGCAGGAGTTAAATCACATCATCTTTGTTTCAGGAGGCCAAACGTGGAGATAGTAACCTTGTCCACAGCTGGATCAGCTTTTCAGATAAGGAAGGGCAATGTGCCATGTCAGTTACACCATACAGCAAGCAAATGCTTGTCTGCATATAATTCTTGCAGATCTTTAAAAGGTCACAGCCTGGCTGTGGCACAACATCTATCATAGATCGTGGAGTTTAGCAGAAGTACATCCAACAGCATTCAGCTGCCAGATTGCCGTCTGTTTCTTTAACTAGATTAATAGGCAAAAGTAAATCAAAATGTGAATTATTCATTTTGTATGTGTTCTTTGGCCTTATAGTGGTGCTTGCCCAAATCAGAACCTTGTGAATACTTTTGAGCATAGGATTTTTAAGGATAATGGACATTATCTGGAAATGCTGCACTTTTCAACCTCCTTAACCCATACCTCTTACACCTTGCTCAGAATTTTCCTCATGTTTCCTCATGGCATAAAGTCAAATACATACCCATTGCTTGTCATGTGCTCTTTCTTAAGGCCTCTTTTGGAAAGTTTGTGTCACAGGTTGAGAAGTTCACATTAGCGTGAATACAGAGGGGATCCATATAAAGAAGTGCTGCCATTTGACAGCTGCCCATTGACATGCAGTATGGCTATCCAAATCTATTTCACCAGCTCAAACCCTTTTGCTGTCACTGTCCGACGTCACTCAGGGGACCAGAAAACTGCCAGTCTCATTCCAGAAGCTGCATGTTTAAAACCAGTGTGTACAGTGATGTAGGAATATCCAGCATGAGTAGCTTTAGATTCATGCTTTGAGTAAATCTAACACAATCTCAGAGCTGTAACTCAAATATGTATTGTGTGCACAGTATTTTTTTTTTTGAGGAACCTTTGAAAGCTAGTAAATAGAAACTTTATTAATCTGGAGATTCAAGCTGTATCTGAAAGACAGATCGAACATTCAGAGAGCTCTTCTGAACTGCATAGTTGAAACACAATTATCCATATGTGACTTGTCCAACATACAGCAAGTACCACCTCAAGAGCATCAAATTAACTTCATTAGACAAAGCATAAACAGAAGGCTTTGCATTTTTATTTTATTTGCACTCTCCTAAAAAAAAATAAAACAAAACAAAACAAAAAAAAAAATTATGAAAATGAAACCCTACATTCACACACACATTCAATTGCCCTGTTAAAATGTAAGAAGTCAGAAAATGTGTAAGTTAATGTTGTTATGCCAGCTCTGCTGCAGTGAATAGAGCAAGTCTTTCTCTTCCTGTTTTCCTTCTTATACTTGTTCAGGTTTAGTGAATCTACCCCAAACTCCAGAACCTTCACAATTTTTGAGAATAAGATACAAATATCTGTAACAAACCAACTGAACGGCCCACTGTTGTTTGGAAAAATAAAATTAGACCTGTGCATAATAATAAAATACAACTTGATAGTAAAATTAACTGAATACATTGCTTGCTATATATTGCTGTTTAGAATGTATTGTAAAATAAACCAGATGTGCATTGTGACCAAATTAATGTTGCTGCAAAAGCTTAATATTTACTTTTTGTTGTTCCTAACATTACACTTTAGTTAATTATAGAACAATTATATGCCATAGGATTTTTATTTTTATTTAATTCTACTCATAATCCAAAATGAACAACACCCAAAAAGTTATTAAGGAGAGGATTCCCAACACCTCTGCTAAAGGAGCTTTGAAATGTGTACTTTTCTAAGGACTGATGAAGGATCTGCATTCGCTGGCATGTTGTTATTCATTTAATAATGTGTGATATTTAACAATTCATTATCTGAACAATTTGTCATGCACAGTAATACATAAATTAAAGTTTGGGACCTGAGTTAAGTGGTTAGACATCTTTATAAAGTAGTTTTATAATATGATTGATGACTACTGATGTATACTCTTGCTGAATATAAGAAAAGTTTGACTTGAACTGGTTTTGTCCAGTGTATATTAATAAAAAGATCTTGTGGGGGAGCTGTCTGCTTTTGTTTATTTTTTAAGGGAGGAGACATCTGAACCTTTACTATTATTCTTCTGAGCTTAATACTGGATATTAAATTTTCCTGAAAGGACCAATAGAAACAACATTTACAGAATATCCCCAGTTATATTAGAAGGCTAAATACTGTGCTGCTGCCCAATGACCTTTGTAGTTATGTCTCTGAGTTGAATTTTTCTGCCAAGAACATATTTTTGATCAATTTAGTAGCAACAATCTTAAATGTTAGAGCTGGATTTTCAACTGAGCTTGCAAATAAACATGGCTTGAAAATGCAAATGTTTCAAATTAGCAGCTGGTCCCAAACTTCTTATGTAAATCTGCAGTGTATGCTAAAGAAAAAAGCAGAAGGAAATGGAGACCTTAAGTATCTGATCACTCAGAATTCTTTGTCCATAACTAATGGCAGTAAAAGTATTTTCAAATGCTGACCATTTCCATAGGATTATCAATGTAAGAATTTGTATGACAGCACTTTATTTTCCATTTATGCATCAGATTATAGTTTGTAAAATGTGTATGTTTCAAAAAATGTGTATGTTTCAAAAATTTCCATGTTTCTAAAATCTGTATGTTTCAGAAAATGACAAAGGATAGGTGTGTAAAGAAGTCAAGGCTTTGTTGACTAATGCAAATAGACAATGGAATACACCAGTTTACCAGATACTACAAAATGTATTATGTTTCATTTCAAACATTTGACCCTTTTTAATCTCTGAGCTTTTTTAATTTCCCGAGTCTTATTTTCCTGCTAGAATTCACTCTTACTTAAAGAAAAGAAAACCAAAGCATATACTATTCACAGAATAGCAGAGGAGGGGATCAGAAGAGGATTTAATCCCATTCGTAGAACAGCCTAAATTTCAAGTAGAGGTTGTGCTGGATCTAAGATTGAAAAATGCTCAGTCATACTCTCAGGATGATAGAAAATGGATAATATGTATACAAGCTAAATATCAGTATAAAAGTTAATAGATGGGTATAAATGAAAAAGTACAGAGGGCCCTGTTTTGACTTCTTCATGAATATTTGCAATGCCATGTTATGTGTGCAATATTACAATACTGTAGAAAAAGCCTGCACTTCTGCAGCTTGTGTTTGTTTAATTGTTCTGTTATTTTAAAATTCTATTTGACATAACAAGTGAAAGCAGGGGTGGACAGATAAAAATCTCTTTTCCAAAATTTCACTCAAGACAGATTGTGTCTAGTTGGCCTTATTTTTTCCCTTCTATGTATAAAATAAGTATGTATACATATATAAAAGTATGTATGTATGTATTTCCTTAGTGCTGCAATCTTTCAACTGTCCGCACAAAGACTTGCAAACTTTTAAGACAGTGATCTTATCTTCTGAAAAAAGACCATTGAACTATTTTGTCAAACTGACTATTTTGTGAAGCAGTGGTTCCTCAGTCATTACTATCACAAGTGGACACATCATGATTGCATGCTCTGTCCACATGAATGGGCTTGTGATCACAGGGCTGTTGAATTAGAGCATATGCTTCTTCTGCCTGTGTCTTCTATGCAGACCTTGCATCAGCTGTGGTGAGACAGAGGATCCATAAGACCTGAGGAGGTTAAAGCAGCTCAGAGAGAGAGTACCTGCTCTGGCGTGACAAACTGACAATACAAAGTTCTTCATTGGAGGTTGTAAACACATTTGAGCCAGCGGAGAGAGTTTCTGGTTCAGTTGTTGCATAGCCATTGTGGTTTTTATCCAGTGCTAGAGTACATATTAAATTCAAATTTTATGAAGTCATTTAATCACAGTCCAAATTTAAGCTCATTTAATGTTGCATGCAGCAACATGTGAGATGTGGTCATACCTCATACCTCATAAGCTGCCAGCATCCTAATTTAGGAAATAAAAAAGTGCATAAGACCTAAAAAGGAATAGACCAAAATGTTAACACTGTAAAGAACCAAAAATATGTGTTTTCTTTCCTTATTGTTAACAAAATTTTCTGTAAGCAAACATATCTGGTATTTTACTGCTTGTGGAAATAATTTTGAGGAATAAGTGAAAGGAACAACTTATTTTGAATTATACAAAATAAAGAAAGAAAAAAAAAAGAAAGAAAAATGAGATAAAATATTATATTTGTAAGTCAAAGATACTGAGACAAATTCTGGAAAGTACTGTGCACCTGTGTTATCACTAGAAAACAATAATAGTACAGCAGTTCAGTAACTTTCAAAATTCAACACGTTATTGGTGTCTGCCTGATGGATTTTAATATATATATATATATATATATTTATAAAATAATTGTAATCATTTTCTGGGCTGCTTTCAAATGCTTTGCTTTTGAAAATCTGTCAGATGAGATATCTAAAGTTGGAAACCAACAAACATACTATATCCACTGTAAAACATTTGTTTTCCATCACACTTCATAGGGACTTTTATATAATAAGTATATGGCATTTCGTTTCATCCAAGAGTTTCAGTGGTTTGTTGCCTAAATATTTTTTATTGAAATACTTACATTTCTTTTGTAAGTGAAAACTTATTTGAGATTTTTGGATGGCTCATGATAATGTCTTCCAAGGAAAAGTTGTTTTTAATAACATTTTAACATGAGTGGCTTTATGTTATAATAATTCCAAGTGCATTTGGTCTGTTAGATCCATTTCCTGATGAGTTTATCAGAACTGTGCAAATCCATACACATACCATTTTTCACAGGGAAAAGGAGCGAGGAACAGCATCTATCACTGAAAAGAAATAAAAGTTACAAATACTAGTCTGGTAGTCTTAGGACTTTGTCCTAAGTCTTAGGACTTTGAAAGCCTTGATTTTGACAGATTACATAGCACTCTTGTGGAGTACCTGGTTCTGCATTTTAATATGGATGATACAGTTTTAAAATTACTGATATTTTTCAATGAGTTCTTATTTTATTGGATTATCCTTTCTAATCATTGGTTTTCAGCTACTTCTCCCTGATTTTATTTTCTGTTTATTGTTGTGTTTTACTCAGGCTTTTCATGCACACATAGATGAATGTACATGTTATCCTCTCTATCTTGCCTGAGTATCCTTGTGATTGGCTTTTAAGAACTGCAGTTCAGGCCTAACAAATAAATGAGATGCTTCAAGACTACAATTATGTGATTACATAATGGTCTGAAACAGCCAAGAAGGAACCAACACCTATTATCTTCTTGCTACACATTATATACACATCCAAAATATGTAATGAAATGTGTAATAGATTGGAAAAGCTTAAGGACATTTGCAGTACAGCTGGTCAGCTGTTCTGCTTTAAAAAGTATATATACTGTAAAGCAAAATTACAGCAACATTTGCTGTGTGGCTGATTAAAAACAATCGTAGACCATCATATTTCACTGAAAGATTAAACAGATACCTGTAATTTCAATTTGTTTTTCAAATTATGAAATCAAGTTTGTTTGTCTTCGCTTCTTGTTGAAAGAACCAGCCAGTAGCTTACTTACATGCCTAAAGCTTGGCCTCCAGATCCTGAAATTTGCTGTCTCTGCTAATTCCACATTGATCAGGAGAAAAAAGTAAAGATGCATATTTGTAGGGGACCAGAGAATAATGTCAAAACTTGGCTCTTACTTTTAGAGATAGGCTGTTTTTAGCAGAAGTTATGATTGTATATACTTGTGTATATTAAGGAAGGTTCATACAAAACACACATTATGAAGTCTTGAAGTTAGAGGTCCTTATTCAGCAACATCTGTTACATGGAGGCTTAAGTGCTTTGTTGAATGGGTGCCACATTTACTAAAGCTTTCAAGTTCAGTATGGATTGCAGCTGACTGAAACAGATCAATTGCTGTAGTGGCACCTTTAAAAGGTATGTGCATGCCTTAAGCTAAAGGTACTGTTGTTTTGTAAAAATGCAATTTTAATCCCTTTTTAAGCATTTCAGTTGAAAGCACTAGGATTTTTCAATACAATATGGAAAATAGTAAGGCAAAGTGTATTTCTAATGTTCTTTTCCTTCACGGTTGTGTGACTAGAGAAAAACATATATCATAAGCCCTTATATGTATGGTATCAATCTCAAGTAGTGGATTGCCCCAGATTTGCGTTGATTCAGTGTCACGTAACCAGACCCTAAAAAAGAATTTTAAGAAAAGGGAAACATAGAGAAAAGTTTATAGCTGATAAACTATTATCATATGTGAAGCCCAGAAGAAAATGTGCTTGCATATGTCCATGGCTTCTGGAATTTTGCCACTCATATCAGCATGCACATCCTGGCCTGCCCAAACTATCTGATCAAGATTTGATCTGCTGCAGACTTCTCTGCTGGAGAAGTCTGTGTCTCCAAGTAAGTTATTGTAAACGCAATTATTATTCTTTATCCACATACATCTAAGACATAAAATCATCTACAATATATTACAAAAATAGCTAGAAAAGATAAAGCTTGAGTACGTGGAACCCAAGATGTTGTAGACGCGGCCGAGTATAATTTAATTCTTCTTTAAACTAAAAGATGTGCTTCTGTACATAAACAGGACTGGTGATAATCTGTTTAACTGATAACTGAAACAGGTCAATAACATGTAAAATTATTAAAGCAGTGGCACAAGTACAAATATATGTGTTGTTTTCTACAGTTATCTTAAGAAGTACATAACCAGTCCAGTTTCCAAGTTAATATGATGCAAATAAATTTTACATAAAGTCTGTTTAATTGATGGCATAAAATTCTACTTAATTGCATTAGCAGTTCATTCATTATTTAATATATCATAAGAATTCTGCTAAATGTGAAATTATCCCTAGTCTAGAGAGTCCGTGGATAGCCAAGAGATCATTTGAGCTACAAGGTGAAAAGGAAGGCCACCTGAGGTAATTTTTGTCTGGCATAAATACATATTTAAGAAGTAGTTAAGTAGTTCAGAATTTCCAACTATTCCCTATAAGACCCAAGGAAATGATAATAATCATAGTGAAAAATCCACAGTTCACTGCACTTAAAACATCTTGCTGCTTTCTACTGTTGTCTAACTTCAATCATTATTTCTTATCAAAGTGAAAAATAAATAGATATCAGAATAAAAATGCTCATAGTAGCTTCACTTAAGTTTTATTTTACTGTTTCATGCGGGAAAGTCAAATAGTGTGTTATAGTACATTCCTTCTGGATTATGTACTTTTTTAATGTATACAATAAATCACTGCAAGTTATGCAATGTGAATAATAATGCTAAGTTAAGTAAGAGTATTATTTTCTGTTTTTATTTCTGTTGGTGCAGGCAAAACCAATGTAAAAATGCTATTTTTGTTTTTAATTTTAAAGATACTTTCACAAAAAAACCTTAGTTACTACAATTATATTCACAATTACAATATTACCTTTAGAGTACTATGTAACAGATGTATATTTAGAACATATAAAGGATTGTAAGACTTGGCTTTTGACATTTAAAAAAAATGATACTTTATTACATGACAGATCTCTTGTTTTCTGTGACTTTTTTTATGTGTGCACTGCTGATGAAACTAGACCCTTAACTACTGTTAGCCTTGTAAAGCTGAAGAGCTGATGGAGAGTCAGCTGGGTTTTATTCAGAATTTATTCCCTAATGGAATTATCATCTAAATTCTAATTTCTGTATGTTTCTACCAGCGGAAATATGTGAAGCAGACAGGGTGCTCAGAGCACTGTCAGTAAGCAATGCCATGTGATGAACAGCAACAGAGATAACGCGAGGCTCTGTTTGGGCACTCATGATACTGTCTGCTAGGGGTGCAGACAGCAGAATGCTGTTGAAATGTGTTGCTGGAATCCCACTTGGCAGATACACGGCTGCTCTCAGTGAGGGATTTGTAAAAATGCCATCCAGAGTCCTGAGGTCAGGGTAATCCTAGCCAGGTTCTTATCTGAATGGGGACAAAAAAACCCAACCCAACCCAATCAACCCAACCAACGCAACCCAACCCAACCCAACCCAACCACAAATAAAGCTAAACCTAAACCTATACTAAACTAAACTATAGTAATTGTCTTGACAGACATTAAGAAAATCTACTTGCTATGGGTACTTACTTACAGAGAGCTGAGAGCCAAGAGAATCCATGTATATTAAAATGTATTGCATGACTAAATGCAACCATATAAAATCCAACACCCTTCATACTCAAAAAAATATATTTTTTTTTCTGCATTTCTTTGGTTAGCTTGCAATCAAGATCTACTTTTACACTGAAATGCTAATTTTAAATGTCCACTGAGACTACTCACTTAACATCTTGATTTATATTCAGGCTTAACTGTCACTACTAATTAATATTCTGTTTAAGTCTGTGTAATTAGTATATAGCTTGATTTAAGGTAAAATGGTTAAAATAGTAATAAAATAAGTAGCTAATAAATCTATAAATTGCACATCTTTTACATCCACAAAATTAGTGTAATTCAATAAGTTTCCCATTTTTTATTAAATTTTCCTGCTTCCTACAGAACAGGAATAGATACATCTACATGCAGGAATACCTATCTCTAGGACCATAATTTAATTATTTTTTGTTGTGTTGTTTGTTTTTTTATACTTACTGAAATTTGTTTCCATATCTTTCTGAACTATTATTATTCCAACTCCTCTTTCTGAATTATCTTCATTGTCCCTTTGGCATTTTGTTGGCATTTTGCTATTTTAAAGAAAATATATTCTCCCTCCTTGAGTCACTATTTCTTGTAATTATCTTTTTCAATATCTCTCCATTCATCTGCAGAGGAAATTGAGCAGTGCCTCATTTTTTACACACACAATGACCCAAAAACTAACTCTGCATTATGGCTTATCACAGATCATTTCTATTTTACCATGTTCAAGGAAAACCTACATTTAGAATTGTTTTTCAAAAACTGAGTATTTAGATTATGAATTTGATTCAGATGCCTCTTTTAATACAATTGTGTGTTTTTGAGCAAACATCAAGTGATATACCTTGTAAAAACAGAAAATAGGCCATTATAAAATACTAAAGTAGAGTAACAGGCATAGCTTGAATCTAAGACCCGCAAAATGGAGGAAGAAGAAACATTTTCTATTAATGCAGGTATATCTAAGCATTTAGCCAACAGCAACAGATCCTATCTTAAATGCCTTATTTGCTGGGCAAAATATAAAAATTAAATTTCATGTTAATCCAATGAAATTGAGATTATTTTAGTAATCTTTATATCTTCTCTGTGTTTGTTTCATATTGTGTAGTAATGTCTTCCTTTTAAAGACTAGAGAGCTGATGTCTTAATTACTATGAAACATGTAGATGCCTTGTCATAAATGCTTGTAGATTCATGCCAAATACAGCTCAGAACAGGATAGGTTTTTACATAATTTAAATTAATTTATTTTACAGCCAGTAGGATCCATTTACATCCATCACAATACTGATAGAATACTGGTACGGTTTTGTTTTGTCTCTAAGTGGAAATAACATGATATTCTTTTTAAGCAAATACCTACCCAAGAACAAAAGATGCCATATGAAGCAATTAGATCAGATTCTAAAGGGCTGGCCTAGTTATCACTAAAATCATGAAGAAATTCATTTCATTTTCATTGACTAGTTTATTCCGGAAATTGTTTTTCATGAGGGGAAGCACCACTCATGTAGGTCTATGAAGAGTAAGAATCATTTTACGAACACTATCTTTTCATTGTGACATCACACTCCAAAATGAAGCATTATTGTCAGTGGTCTGAACTGAGGCCACCCAGACAGAAAATATACCAGGTTGTCTTTCTTCAGGTTTGTGTGTTGAAAAATACATCGAGCTCTGCTTTTTTTTTCTCTTCTGTAATACAACAGTTACCGTCTGGAGACTTGAATTCTACAATACCCTTGCTAGAGTAGCCTCTCTTCATCAAAATATTTCTGCTTAGACTCGATCCTATTTCCCCTACTGATCTAAAGACAACAAGCTCTGTAGAAGGTCTGTGTAGAAGTGTAGAAGTTCTATCTGCAGCATAGTTTCTGTTAGCATATTGTAGTCACTGTTGGCTTTCAATAGGTAACCATCATTTTTATCAACCAATTATTCATTTATCTATTATTTATTTATCTATTTATTTTGCAAGAGGGTTTGCTGTGGCAGTGATTTTGCGAAAAAGAAAGTCTAGCTGTCATGTTAAAAAAAAAAAAAAAAAAAAAAAAAGAGAGAGAGAGAGAAACCTGTTTTCTAATAAGTGAATTTTTGGCCATTCATTTATTTACTTGGTCACTGATAAAGGAGAAGGAAGATTTACTGCTCCTCAAGAAATGACAGTATCCAATATCATCATCAGTTCTGCATATTATTGATTACTGGTGGCATCCCTGGGAGAGAGGAAAGTCTAAGCAAACCTTGCAGCTGGGCCAAAGGAAAGCCGAATTGAGACAATATAAAAATGAACCCTTTTTGTGCATTTTTAATGAGAGCTGTGACTAACAGTAGATCTCATCAAGCCTTTCTTTTAAAGCACATTCATGCATGCTGTGCATCTGGGCTTTACCAACTCACAACAGTTTGTTTCCACCTTTAACAGACATAAAATCATGGGGCCAAAAGGCAAGAAAATTAAAGCATACAATTAAACCACCTCCTTCCTAACTTCTAGTTTCAAATCCATGCTCACACTTTTTTGGAGACTGGTAACAGCTGCACTCTTGGGATTGGACAAACAGAAATCTCTATGCCAGGATTTCAGCTACAGCAGCAGAACACACAAGGGTTGTATTGGCTGTGTGTGACTCACAGAAGTGCAAATTGTGCACTCTGAAAAGCAGCTCTGGGGTGGTTGAAGTCTGAGCATATATAAATCGTGATATCTGACAATTCATGTTCGAACCACCCTGCAGCTCGTGCCCCCTGTCAATACTGGCTCTCACCACCCTCCAGCAGAATCACCAAAGAGGCCACAACCCCCTTGCTACAGTTCACAGCCCAACATAGTGACACAGGTCATCACTGGCCTTGATTTTGATTCATATTTTTCTGGGAACAGCAATGGCTGAATATCAGGTTCAGCACTGTTCATGTAGTTCTGCTATTCATGTTCACGTTGTGCTACTGTTTATGTAGCACTGTTCATGCTGAAACCGCCCATGACATCAACCTCTTGTGCACCGGTTCAGCACAAATCCCATAGGCTGCATGTTAGAGCCCAAAGTTACTAACCTGACAGTAAAGAGGGTGAGCAGAGGTGCTGGGGGAGCTGGGAGTGGAAAGCACCTGGGGCACCTCCCTCATAATGGTCATCTGAGCAGTATGAAACAACAGAGGATTTTATATTATTTTTAGCCATATATCCTTGGGATGCTAGAAATTATATAATCTCTTGAAACACATAGGTGGTACTTAACATTTCTCAATAAGGCATGCTGTATTTTAGATGGAAGTTGTTATGACTTTTGCAGGAAGTGTATCATGAAATTCATATCCCAACGGCATTCAGGATAGTCATACTGCTCCCTTTCAAAAAGATGTGAATCCCTGGAACACTGCTCTTTAAAACCCTGAAAACTGGATTTGTCTGATTCAATCTTTTAATCACCGTTGCAGGTGCTTTATAAATATATGAAGTCAGGACAACATTCTTATTCTGAGTAGGTGTGTCTCAATACCAGCAGCTATTTCTTTTCAGGTTATTTATTTATGCTGACAGCATCTCAGTGATGTTCTTTTGAACTCGTAAAAGCATTCTGCTTTGAATCTTCCTGTCTGGTTTTTGATTTAAAACACTTGCTGACAAATGTACTAAAGCAAGTTGAAATCCAGACAAGTAAAATGGAGGCATTTAGCAGCCCTAGGCTAGCCAGTCAATGTGAGGAACAGTAAAGTCTGTATGCTCAGAGTAATCCTCGGATAAGGAAAGGATCATGTTTCCTTTGTACATTACTGCCATCTGCTGCATTTTATCAACTGACTTTTTTTCTTAATTATAGTCGGAAGAGATCAGAAGGTAGAACCCCATGAAATTCATATTTCTGTATGAAAGTGCCCCACATTATTTTTAATTAAGTAACTAAACATACCTCTATCTTAGTTTTCACTCAACTAAAACAATGCTTTAATACCACAGAGAGTTTACAATTTGGTCATTTGCTTATATTTCCCATCATGCAAATTTGTTGCAATCCAATAACATATTCTGCCACCTGAACTTCCGAAGAAATGCAGAGAGAAGACAGAGTGATCGTTCACTGGTGTTTGTGATACAAACTGTAGAGGGTAGATTAATCATTTTCTTCACTCTTATTAAATAAGTAAATCATCCTAACTAGGTGGAATGGTGATTTGAGAGATTTATATAAAAGTTGAAGGGCTAAATCACTTGGCTGGTGCGATGGTAGTGGGTTAAATTAAATTATTACTGTCAGTTAAACTAATCTTTCTATATTCCACCCCACTGCTCACATTGACCGGTCTTAGTGCATTTTATTTACCCATTATTTTTTTTTTTTTTCCAACAGACTGACAGCTTCTGGGCACATCTGTAGTCTGTAGTTAAGCAGACATGGCATCTTCTCAAATAAACATGTTTTGTTGTACACATCAATTCTTACTATCCAATGTAATTTTTATAGAATACAGTTTAGTTCTGAAAAGAAACAAACAAACAAACAAAAAAAAAAAAAAAAACAACAATTTTTCTACTTACAGTTTAAGGAGAATTGAATTTCCAAGCTTCTTCCTTTTTTTTTTTTCCTTTTTTTTTTGTTTCAGAACTAATAAAGACATGATTCTAGTTATTTGGGCCCAACTACTTAACTAAAGAGACCACCTAAAAATAGAGATAATGAATATGATTCTGTGACCAAATTTAAACCCTATCAATTAATCATAGTTGTCTGATGTGTACAATTTCCCTGGACATTTAGAGAGGTTCATAACTGATTGTAGAGTGGTACTATCTGTGGTTAAGTCATAGCCACGTAGCACAGCAGAAGCTCTGTGCTAAAAGGTCAGGAGGAGCAAAACATCTCTTATTGACCACTATGGACCCATGAAACCTGACCATGTGCTTCACTTGAGCGTGCACATGAATCCAACTGAAGCCAGTGAATGACAGTATTTTCTATAAGTGAATAATATAGGATAATATAGGAAAAACACAAAGACTTGAGTTTTTACCATCCTCTGCTACTTGTTACAGATAACTACATCTTTTTATTAAAGTTCTGATTTTTATTAAGATTAGTTGACAGCTTTATGGTAAATTGTTACTTCAACAATATTTTATGATCTCCTTTGAAGTACAACTTTCATGTTTCAGTCTTCTGAATACAAAAGGGTACTGATGGTGGTTTTAGATAAAAAGCAAGAGAAAACAGTACTGACACCTGGGCAAGATTTAGGTGGTGTTACCTAAACTGCAGAGAATAAAATGGAACCAGGGAAGCAAAGACCTTTGCTTTTAAGAAGCCAAAGAGAATTGGAAACTGCTGTAGAAAAATGCAAATTATATGCAGATGGGAGATAGGGAGGTGTGGGGAAAGGTGTAGAGGTTGAAGAGCTTGCAGAAACAGTGCTTTCAAATAAGACTTACTAGCATTCTTAAAATATATTTTATAGCACACAGGTATGATTGTTTTAAAGACATATTTCTTAAGACTGCAGACTTATTTCTCTATTTTTGCAGAGGGTGACTAGAAAAAAATATGACAGAAGATTTTACCACACACAAGAAAAAAAAAAAAAGGTAATTCCATAAAAAAGCAAGTTCCTGTCATTGAAAGCTGAACAGCAATTATTTAAACCCCAGTCATGAAGTGAACTGAATCCATAAACATTAGGCTGCAGAAACACCTACAGAAATCCAGACTAACTATTTTAGCCATTTTATCAAACATTTGTATGGCAGTATTGCACGTGTGCAAAAAATTCCCTTTCATTTTACATGCAGTTCACGCTGACATTGAAGGTGATGGGGGCTGCTGTATTGGACAGACATTATGGAGGGAGGAGATTGCAAGTTCTATCACCTGTCTGGTGAAAAAAGTCAATGGGTTATGTTCACTGTGACAAGATCTAATTATTAAGTTTCAATGACAACAAAGCAGTGCATGCAAATTCCATCCACACAGAGCAATTAGCAAAAGCATTCTTGTCTAAGAGAAATACTGTAAATATGTGTCTTTCTCAGTGTGTTCATGGTGATACATTACCAAGTAGAAAATAAAGTATAAATCTTAAAAAATAAAAGTACATTTTTTTTTTCCCATTATCCAGCCTGACCCTCCCCTGACACAGCCTTGTGTTGTTCCCTTGGATATTACCACTGGTCACCAGAGAGAAAAGGTTAGACCCTCCTCCTCTGGTCTCTCTTGTGATTAAGGTGAGTTAGTTAATTCACCTTGTTTCCTTTTATCTCACTGAAGTTTCTGAGCAGCAAGAAAGTAATAGTGATGTAGGGTAAGAATCCTTACTGATGCTCAGTTGGATTGACCGGGGTCACACAGTCTGAGCCAGACTGAGCCAACAACCAAGAGAGGGGTCATGTGCCTGGTTTTCCAAAACTCTTCAAAGTGCAGCCATCTCAAAAGTTAAAATCATATAAAAGTCCAAAAGATGTTTCCCCAATGAACTGTTTGGTTGTTGCCCTATGAATGGCCTATAAAATAACAATGGAAATAGGATGACCCAGTGGAAGCCAAAATGAATTATATATATACAGTTTGATTAAAAAAAAAAAAAAAAGTAACAAAAAAAAGTTAAGTAATAATGTGGATAACTGGGCAACTGGGCAGAAGTGTCTGGTCCATTTACAGCAAGGATCTAAACATGCAAAAAAACCTTTGGGACCTATAAAAAAAAATGGAAATATACATGTTCCTGGCAAACTGCAAGGTAAGGCAGCTCCTCAAAAAGACCTTGGAATTCCTCTATGGTATCTGAATAGAAACAAAACAAAACAAAACAAGTAGGAAAAGTAAAAGTTTTGTGGAATATTTGAACCTATTCAGAGAAATGAGTTTAGTGAGTTTTGCAAGCTTCTTTAGAAAGTGATCTTTTGAGTATTGACCTTGATTATGAGTTACCATACCAGATAAATGTTCTATATTCTCAGTAGGCCCTGAGAAAGCTTGCTTCTTTCTCAAAATCTTTCATTCCACAGACATATTTAGAGGACTCAGCTGTCCATTGATTTTTCCAGTGATTTTCAGTTTAAGAATTTTCTCTGTAGTGCATCACGCTGTTCTCCAGAAGTCAGGATGATTCAGGGACCACTGTGTAAACATAAAGAAACCCAAATTTAGCAGAACAAACTGTCAGTAAAATGGGCTGTTTATATTTATTTAATTAATCTGGCTCTCCTCAGAGCATTTGAGTATCAGGCAGCTTTTAGTAGGTAGGGGAAAAATGGAAACAATGGAAACCTTTCTTTCTTTCTCTCTCCCTTCCCCCCCACTTTTTTTTTTTCTTCCCCCCCCCCATGGAATACTGATGCAAGACTGAAGAGATAACTATGCTGAAATGCTGGGAAAAGTAATTCTTTTATGAATATGCTTCGCAAAAGAACATTTCACCCATACATATTGTTTTGAGGAGAATACCAGAGCTGCTCCCTATAATAAGCTTTGTCCATGATAGAAAGTTTAAGTATTCTAACCAGTGTCAAACTAAAACCAAATGTGAGTCCATGCTATAAGCATGTAAGATGGTTTGTGTCTTTTAAATTACACAAATAAAAGCGAAATAATCGAAATAATCTTATAGGCCCTACATTAGAAGTTTTCACCAGTTTATATGAACTTCAAGCTAACAGGTAAATAGGAAAATATTGCTATTGTACCTGATAAATTAAAAGCCATGTTTCCAGGTATTCACTCAGCTTGGATAAAGTAATAAAATATGTTCTCACAGACAAGATTTCTCAGCTTCTAATAAAAAGGAATACTATTTTGGGGAAGAGGAGAGAAAAAACACTGACAGATGGGGTTTTTGGAATGAAACCTGCCTAAATGCTGTGGTTTGAACCCAAACTCAGAAGAAACTTAAAATTTCTTATCCCAGTGTTAATGTAACTGATCTTAAAAAAGGTTTACAGTACAAAGAGAAATAGTCTAGAAGGAAAACCTTTGGAAAGAGAATCACTGGTTCTGACTTGGATAACAGCCTAAACATTACTATAAATGTGAACTGAATCCAAATGTGGTCTTCTTAGGTCATTTCTGGCTGTAGTAGCAACATAAACATTATTTGTGCTTGAATAAAAGCAGTAATGTGTGTGCGTGTGATTGCCCAGTACTGTTCAATGTCTTATTAATGTACATTCACAGGATCATATAAATTTACTTCATCTCTCTCATAGGATCTTGAGCTGAAATTAAAACTCCACATTAGGTTTCACTGACATTAAAAACAAACAAAAAGAAAGAGAGAAAGAGAGAGAAAGAGAGAGAGAAGAGAGAGAGAAGAGAGAGAGAAGAGAGAGAGAAGAGAGAGATAAGAGAGAGAGAGAGAAAGCGGTTTGCTAGTTTAAGGGTAACATATACTGGTTATTGTTATTTTCCCCTGATACAAAGAATGTGAGTATCTTCCCAAACTTTGAATCCTTCCTACCTAATGCACTGCAGTCTTAAAAAAAATAAATAACTAAAAACCTGCTTTTATTTTCCTTAGTGCATTTTTGAAGTGTAAAAAGTAACTGTTATTTAGGCTTCTGGCATACCAAAAATCTTGTTTTAGATGTTAGCATTTAAACACAGGCTGCTGGGAAGAGGAGAGGGAAAGCGAATTAAGAGTTAATTTTATTTTGTTTTGTTCACTTTAAAGTCAGTCAGCAAATCACTGAGACCCACTTTTGCAGAGGGATTTAGGCATTTAAATGTTAGGAGGCACCTAACAAAAGCTGTTTCCCAATGTCTTAATTATTCTAGTTTTCTCATGTCTCTAAGCCTTGGCTTTTTCTAACACTATAGTTTTGGGGAGGGTTACTGAGAAAAGGGCAAGAGAAGGACTGGTTTCCACTTGTAGCACAAATTTACAGTGTGACAAAACCTTTATAGGAAAGCATCTGCAACAGTGTCTAGACAACCAGCACAGATGAAACACTATATAGCTTCAATTCAGTATTAAGTTCATGCACAATATTTTCATCATCATCAAAAGAAATAACTTCACACTTAGAGTACTGCCAATATTTAAATATTTTGTTAGATGAGAACTACAGTTGACATTGTTACTAAATGAGATTTGGCTATGCAGCACTTTGTTCTAAACCATTTAAGTATTTACATATGGTCAAAAATGGAATGTATAGTAAAAGTCTGTAACCTTACAAAAAAAATGTAGTGTAAATAAAAAGTAACCCAAAGAAACATATATATACATATACTTAAATGGCTACCCTTCATATCTGCATGTATCACACCAGCGAGGCTGCAAATGAAAAAGGGACATCCACTAACAGTGGATGAAAAACTAACTATGAACCAGCCAACCATATCCTGGGCTGCATCAAAAGAAGCGTGGCCATCAAGGTGAGGGAGGGGATTGCTCCCCTCCACACTGCACTTTTGAGACTCCACCTGGAGCACTGCATCCAACTCTGGGGCCCCCAGCACAAGAAGGACACAGACCTGTTAAAGTGTGTCCAGAGAAGGGCCACAAAAATGATCAGGGAGTTGGAGCACCTCTCCTGTGAAGAACGGAGACCAAGAAAGATGGTGAGAGACTCTTTGTCAGGGAGTGTAGTGATAGGACAAGGGATAAAAAATTTAAATTAAAGGTGATTTAGAGACTTACATTAGAGATTTAGAGAATTAGATTAGATGTTAGGAGAAAATTCTTCACTCGGGGATGGTGAGGCACTAGCACCCAGTTGCCCAGAGAAGTTGTGGATGCCCTGTCCCTGGAAGTATTTAAGACCAGGTTGTATGGGGCTTTGAGCAACCCAGTCTAGCGGAAGGTGTCCCCGCCCATGGCAGGGGGGTTGGAACTGGATGATCTTTAAGCTCCCTTCCAACCCAAACCATTCTATGGTTCTGTGATTCTATAAATAATCCCTTATCATGGCAGAGACCCAAAATACCTGTAAACCCTGGCACGCAATGTGAATGTTGGGCCACCCCACAGAATGACGCTAAGATTGTTCCCATGTTCTTTACTTCTGGCTTCATTGTTCCAGTGACATCTGCATGGGCCTCAAGCTCAGTATTATTTTAGTACACTAACTAGGTATCCTGCAGCATGAACTGGAGTTCAGGACTAAAGTAGTGGATATATGTCATCCTCTGTACAATCTTTTTTAATACATGTTAAATAATGCAGGTTGGAGCTTTCTATCTGTTAGAGGGCTCTATGGACAGTGAAGAGACACTTGGAGTGTAATAGGACAGGTTCTTGTACATGTAAGAGCTCACAAGGATTTCTACATATACCTCGTGCTCATATTTTTATTGAAAACCATTGCTCTTCTGACTAGCCTAGTTAATTTTAATGCTGACTTCCTCTTTTTCATTCTCCACTATCTGTGTGTTCAACTGTGCCTTTAAAGACTTAATCTGCAATCAAAATATTTGACATGTAATGTGGGAGAGTTAGTGCTGCTACAGAAACCTTTATTATTACTTATAAATAGTTACTTTTAATTATGACAGATTGAGGAACAGGTGACAAAGATTCTACAGTGTGTTTCAGATAGTGTGCTACTCAGCATTTCAACACATAATGTTAATGGCAGTGGTTTAGGTATTCACTAAAAGCAACAAATGACCTCATTTGACACTTCAACATGTACTGTGAACTAGATTCCCATGAGCGCCTGAGGAATGTAAGGCAATGTGATTCGACAAGTATGTTCACATCATTAGTTCTGCCAATGTAAAGAATAAGAGATGGCTCCTTCCATTACATAGGAAGAAAAAAGCAACTCACTTTAGTCAAAACAGTAAGAAACAAAACACTAAATTGTTTAAAGAAAGATGTTTCTCCTTGAGAAATATTTTATCAATATTGCTGATCTTAACAAACAATAGCATAGCTCATATCTCGGAAAGGAATTTTGTTCATCAGGGTACTAATTCAAAGCACTGAGAGGTAAAACTTCCTTGATTTCCATAGAGCTTTAATCTAGCTAAGGAAAATACAAGTGTCTTGAGCCAACAAATGACCCTTCCAAGAGATTTTATCAGGCCCGATTTTCCTGGCAAAATTTAGCTAATGAAATATGACATTATGGGATTCATTTTCTTTGAAATAACTTTTTTTTTTTTTTTTCCTCTCTGTACCTTGCTGACCTACTCTTCAATTCATTACAGATTTGAAAGTGTCCATTTTCTTCCCAGGAGTTTTAATAAGTCCAAAATTATTAATACTCCAAAATTATCAGAAACTACGTGTAACAGGAGAATAGCTGCCCTGCTGTATGAACCCAGCCTTAACCTCAGATTCTGCTCTGTGTCTATAAATGCAGTAATAATTGGCAGAGATTAAATGCAGATATTGGAAAAATATTTCAGAGATTTAAGGAGTGATCAGACAAGGACACAATACAGTTGGGCAGAGGGTCTTCATTGTTAAGAGAAAGTCTATATGTTGGAATTTCTGTAATCAGAAAGAAAGAAATACTGTCTTTTGAGCATCTCCAAACATGAAGGAAAATGTTTTTCTAAATTCTCTCCTTTTTGTTTAAAGCTATAATTTGATTTAGTGTGCTGCAGCAACTAAATATTTACTAAGATTATTAAATCAGAGCAACAAGATTTTCCACCACTGAATGTAAGAGATCATGACCAAAATATTTAAAGATTTTTAATGTTCATGATTATTAGCATACTAAAAATCTATTCAGAGACTAAAGCTAATTTTATTTGCTCCTGTTTAGACAATTTTATGAAAAGTCATCTGAAAAATTATTTCTATCAATTTCAAACAAGAAAGTTCTCAGCAGAAGAGAGCTGGGAAAAAAAAAAAAAAAAGGAAGAACAATATAATACAACAAAACAACAAAAACCATTTATTTTATTCTTTGATGGAAAGCTCTGTAGTTTTGTTTTGTGAGAATATTTTCTTTGTAGCTGCTGGGATCCAGATCTCATCCACGCCCATTTACTACTTGCCTCTCCTCATTGGAAGCACTGATATGCAGGAGATGCAAATGGGGAAAGGCTTCAGCAGCCTCTCTTGAATAAGGAGAAGTATTTGTTGGTTTATAAGCTACAGCAGACAAAAGTGCAGGAACGTGTGTGTGTGTGTGTGTATGTAGGTGTGAGTGGGGCCCTGCTTATCTCTCTCTGGAGGGCTACAAGCACAGAAGTGTGAGCACAGAGCACGATACCCAACACAGGGCTGCTAACAATAAACCCTGCTCGCTTCGTTTGCTAAAGAGCAACCGCAAACAGTATTTTTCTCTTATCAGAGATCATCCTGCAATGCTTGCAGCACTGAAGCTAGGCTGCGTGGTTGCAAGCACCACTCTTATTCACCGATTCTCAATTTTAGGGCTTGACGCTTCTCATTTGCATATCTCTTACCCATCGTGCAACAGTGCCCGGCACTGCCTAGAGATAAGGGCCCACACGAAGCGTGTCACACACCGTGCTTAAGGCAGAGACAGAGGCGCTGCTTTTAAAGCAGTACGTTCATTCGGTTTTGGAAAACTAAAATACTACCAATATCACCATAACATTAAAATAATTGTTTTTTAGAGCTATAAATACCTTTGCATCAGCACTGTGGTTTCGGCTGGTCCGATGGCAGTGGCTCTTATAATTAATTGATCACAGTCAGTTACAGATTTCTTTGTTCTTTCTCCACTCCCACTGCTGCACTTGACTAGTCTTTTGCTGCCCAAGTTCTGCATTTATTATATTACTTGCAATAGAGCCTTATAGAAATATTAATATAATAACTTTCACTCTAGTAGAACTACAAGGTGCAGGAGAGAACAGTGATTCAGATGCCAGGGTTAGTGAATACCTCCAACGTTACACGTTTAATTCGACTTTCCTCATCCTGCTTCTACTTTTGCAAGTGCTTTAGTGACTAACAATTTTTTAAGACTGTTCGATTTAATTTGTAAATTTATGGTCTTTTTTGTTAGCATGTGATTTTCTGGAATAAATGAGCATCTAGACAACATTTTATTATTATTTAAGTCTTACTCCCTTTTGGCCTATGCTTTCTTCTCCAGTCATTTTGAGAAGTCAGTGCCTGCTACTTACTTGATTTTTACCGTTGTTACTAACAAAGGAATTGTGCTTCAAAGGCATTTGTACAACAGCAGCTGAAAGAGTAACTCACTGCTGGGGGTAGAGGAGGAAAGAGAAGCCACTTACCATATTCTGCTTCAATTACATGCTTTCCTTTTCTAATACATTATGCTTACAATCTCCCATGTGGTTTTAACAGACTAATTAAATCAAATGACAGTCAAAAGGATAAATAAAAATTAACTGATGACTGCCTAAACCTATTACATACTAGACATAAGGATTATTTTCCTCCTGTGCTTTATGCGACTGTCCCATTTGATTATCAGAGAATATAACAACTGAACAAGGTGGAGGCCCTGGTTTTATGCAGAAAGGTATTTCATTTTTTGTTGTCATGATCCTCAAAAATTTCTCTGATGTTAGCTTTCCACAGGTGGCTGCTTGATGCTCCTTGCCTCCAGCAATCTCACCCCCCTCATTCTAGACTAGGGGGTTATGTTTTTGTTTTTTCAAATCAGCTATGACACTTTAATTGTGCTGACAGGAATGCACCTTTACTCAGTTCAGCCACTACAGATTTTTTTTTTCCCCTGTAGGTTCTTTTTAACAATAATTGTGTATTTCAAATAGATGAGAAATGCTGATAAATTATGTAAGTCTGCTGAATAACAAACTATTGTTCCGGTTTGCCTTTTTTTCCCATTCCCCTTTATTTTTCTCACTGCCTTGCTTTCAGCTGTCTACGTTATGAATGCATTGCAAGAGTGCAGACCCACAAATACACAGCAAAAAAAAAAAGAAAAGGTTTCTTTTGTGGACTGAGCTGTGCAGGCAAGGCACTTCATATTCCTGTAACCATCACTGGAACCTCCCTCTCGTGTGTAACTGTACCCACAGGCTAAAGCTCCTTTCAGATGAATGTGGGATCTACATGGGATCTGTGTAAGCAACCTGTATTTTTGAAAAATTGTAAGGAAATAAAACTAAGTACACTTCAAATGTTTTCAACAGTGTAGCGTTATACTACAATATTACAAAACTGCCACACTCAAAAGAAGAACAAAGCACCGAACAGGAGCCGCAAGTCAGTTATCATGTCAGCAGCCATGCAACACCACTGTGAAGAGTATATCCATGGTGTTTGTGTAGGCCTACAGATGTTTCAAGAGAGTTCTGCTTCTGTACCACTGGGGCTAGAACTGCATTCGTATTAAAAATATTTTCCTTGGAGGCATGCAGTCTTTCTCACTTCAAAACAAAACTGATTTAGGATAAGCCCAAAGAGGTGTTGGGTACCTTATATACTCTTTTCTTCTTATTATTTTTTTTTTCCCTCCCCCAGTGTCTACAAGCCAACAGTTCTGGAGGTTTTGCTGGGAGATAATTCCCAGTGGAAGCAGCTCAGTAATGGCAATTATGGAAGAAGGAACTGCTTGTGAAAAGCAGAAGGAAAACTATAGAAGCAGACTAGACCCTAAGCCTCTGCAGTCATAAGCACTACTCTTCAAGTTTAATATTGAAATTCAGAAATTCAATTACTGGAGTTAATATGCAAGGCATAGGCCCACTGAGGCGCTGATCAGATACCTGTGTCTGCAGGGACCTCAGTGTAAAGGCTGTGTGTTCATTAAATGCTGCAACATCCACATTTGCATAACAAGTGTCTTTTCAGACATTTTGCCAAGCAGATGAGATTATGATATTGGTTCAAAACTAGCTTTCTCAAGATGCTGCCTATGGGGCAAACGTGCTTCAGCCTGACATAGTACAGACCAGGTTTCTGTGAGCGACAGGTGGGGTGCACCAGGGCTGGCAGTGTGAGCGGGCAAAGAAAGCTTTCACCTCCATTTCCCCTGCTCTGCCAAGGTACCATCTTCACCCCCTTGCTGAGCTACTACCAACTGCACTTTCTGAGGTACATCTTGCCTCCTGACCCGAGCCAGCAGCCTGCCCATCCCAGTGGTGCCCAGCTGCCCGTCAGCATGCAGGCCTTGTGCCCTGTGGGGCCCAGGGGGGTGAGGTCCTTGTGGGCCTCCCCATGGGGCCACTTCCCACTGGTAGCATCGACGCTGCCAGGCCTGGTGAGAGAGGCTTTGTCTGACCCCTCCATGATCTTCTGCAAAGCACTGTGTAAAATCAGTATTGCTGCGGAGATATTTAATAAAACCCAGGCAGACTCTGGTGCCTGAGGGAGGATGTCTGCATTACTCATCAGTGCATTCAGAGGAACTAATTATTCCTGTTATTTTACAGCATACTATTCTCTTTTGCTCTCCTTTCACATGGAATTTTCTCTTCCCTTTCCCACTTCAGAAACCCAATCTTGATTTTGTTCTCCAGCCACTTCTCCCACTTGCTGCATCCTCCAAGCAATTCACTGCACAGTATATTTAAAGAAAGTCTCTTAAACAAGTAACACCCAGCAGAACTCTCTTTAGAGCTCCAGTAACTTTTGTATGCAGGCTCAATCTCTTTAAAAAAATAAAAATAAAAATTATTATTTTATGTTTTTGGTGTGCTTTACCTCCCATGCCCTATGGTCTTGTATGGGATAGAACCATCCCAATACATGCTCATCAGCTACTACGGTTGAATAGGGATCTCTAGGTGTAAACAATATATCCACTATTATTTATAATTGCCACTAGTTTGTTTCCTTGCATTCGCTTTAAATGCTGACACACAGCCTCATGCACATGGCTATGAAGGTACAGTCTCATTTCTTAATACTTATTACCGTGCAAGTTTCTTAACATCTCTTCCTGTTTGGTGCAAACAGCTTGAAAAACATCTGTCTGATTTGTAAATTCTGTCCTTTGTCTCTTTCAGTCATGGAGGCCTTTTTAAAACTTAGACACCATGAAGGATCAAAGTTCAGATTCTACTAACCCTGTTAGCACACCACTCTTCCCAGTAGTTATTCAGTTTAGCAAACCTCTGAAGCTAAAACAATGTCAACAGTAATAAAAATTAATAATAATAAAAAAAAAGCCTTAAAAACATGCCTTTCTTTAAAACACAAGCAATGACTAAGTTCTATCTGATCTAGGAAGCCTGTGCAAAAATTAGGATAGCAAGTACACTCAAAATCTATATTTCAACTTATGGTTTCCTTTATGTGAAATCTCTATCCATCTGCTAGGTTCCAAGTGAATTTTTTTTTTAAAGACTGATTACATTACTCACAATAAGTATCAGTTATTAGGTACCTAAGAATATTAAAGACCAGATTATTGTAAATAAAAGTTAGTGAACCTTTTGTTATTATGTAATATTACCTGTAACAGAAAAGGCTCACGCAAATGAGTTCTGTATAAAGGTCAAATGATAATGAAATTGGTATTGGCACATGCAGTCATGTGCTCTTTGATCGCCTAAGCAGTAATCTTGTTCTGAATTTCTATTCACTTAAATCAGACTGGTAGTGTTTTTTTGTTGTTGTTTTAAAAAAAAAAAAAGGATCAGAGAAGCTTTAATAAGAGGGCCACAGGTTTAAATAACCACAGCCTTTATGCTTCCTCCTTCTCAGACCACTGGCATTCAGTGGACCAAGAAAAAAAAAAAAAAAAAAAAAAAAGGTTAAGGTAACTTCACCAAGACCACTGTAGTTTCCTCCAAGGAGACAACATCCAGTGATCAGCTGTTAGTCCAGAGGTAGATACTAGAGCTTCCTCTCCTGTCTCCTGCAGGACCACAGAGTTGCACCACATTGCAGCAGAGTTACTCACTGACTGGAGTAGTAACTCACCTGGGAAACCCCGGTACAGCAGTTCATGTGGCACTCACAGAAGATGCTTTCGGTGTGTCCCTGCTCCTCTACACAGGTGCAGTACTTGCTACACCAGGTGCAGCACCTCTACCACCTATAGAGGTCTGTATTTGTGCCACAGAAGCATTGCTATTTTTCTGCCAAAGGCTCATCTACACCTGCATGTGAGGGAACAGGATTGTCCCTGAGATAAGCTGGGAAAGGAAAAGTGTTTCCTTTCTAGACTTCACATCATTTTTCTTTTTTAAACATTGATCATGAATTGTTTTGGTCACAACTTTTGTGCCATAAACCTGGGAGAGTAAGATACGATAACAAAAATACATTAAAATAGTCTTCCTCATGATATCTTGTGAAATTTACTCAGTTGAGTGATAAAGAAGTAGTGCAAAGCTAACACATTACATAATACTCTCATTAGGGCAAAACAAATATTTTGAACAGAAAATAGCTCAAAGTACAGTTGGATACAGTACCTTCTCTTTAAGAAAAGTTATCCTTTCACTAGAAGTTTGTTTTGCTGTTTAAACTAAATTCTGGAAATATTAAATTAGATGCTTAATGTAAGAAATAACTGCAGATATGCAGCATCATTACATCCACTGTAAAAGCTGAGATATATCTTCAACAAATATTCCCTAGAGAAAGGTGCTAGAAGATTCTGAATATACAAATACCTATAGTCAGCAGAGATTAAAGTCATTTTAATTAATTCCCAGTGGGGAAACTTGAAGTTGCATGGAACCTATCCAAGGAATAAAAACAAAAACATTTGTGTAATTACAGATACTTCACAATTCCTCCTCTGTCCTCCAGAAGATAGGAAATATTTTCATAGTGATATAGGTTCTCTCTTAAGACTGATATCTTGAGCAATGGAAAACAAAGCCTTACTGAGCCTCAGAAGCAAGTGCTGCTAACAGTGTCACACAAAATAGTTTTCTCTGTTGTCTTGAAATTACAGATCTATAATTTATTTCTCACCAATTTAAAACAATGGAGTGTTGCACTTCTAAAGGAGACACTTCAAAAATGCTCTGTGATAAGCGTGTGTTGTTCCATATCACTGTCCTCGCCCTGTGAATACTCCAAGGACCTTAGCTGATATAAACCAGAATGCATGAAATCTCTGCCCTAAGGAGCTTCTTGCAGGCTCTTCCCCCCCCCCCCCCCCTTTTTTCTCCTCTCTCCTCCTTTTGCCTGTTCATTGTACAGTTGTCTGTCAGAGGGTGTGCAGGTGCTTTCTCAATGTAAATTATAATTAATGGTTTTTGATATTAATAAAAACATATTGATTTACACTTGCTGGAAGTATAAACCCAATTATCAGCAAATACAAAAATAAAATGGAAACTTATTGTGCATGCTAGCTGGAATAGAACAGCTATAATACCATGAAACATTCATTTTAAACAACGACAACAAAAACCACACCCAAGTTTCAAATACGGATGAAATAAACCAATCTGCAAACAATGCATTTTTAATGAAAGTTTCTCTAGCCAAAAATAATGGCACCATGGACTCCAAATAGTTTCTAGAACTTTCTGCTGTTGTAGAAAGTTCTCACTGTAAGCAGGAGATTTGTATTCCTATAATTGTTCCCAGAAGAGAAAGCAGGGAAGATAAAGATCTGAGTCTATGATCTAATGAGCAAGTAAAAAGAAACAAACTAAATCAAACAGGGCAAAAGTTACTCTGTAGTAATAACACAATGATAATCAAATTTTCATAGGAGAAAAGAAAGAAGAATAAATTGATATAAAAGTGCAGGAGATTAGCATTTCAGTGATTATCTGTGACTATATTTAATTGCAGTCCACGCTCTTGAAATGTGAGATAAAGATCAGTTAAGAAGGTTTTAGTTTTGGATAGATAAGAATACTGCAGCTCCTACTCCAAAACAAAAAGTCAAAACATTGCTACCGATAACCCACCCAAACAATCAAGCACCTATCCTTTGCTAATCCTTGGCCTTTATGCTCTGCATATAGGCATTTTCAGCATTAATAATAATAATAAAAAAAAAAGAACATTTAGAAAAAAATGTCGGGAACATTTAATATATGATTCCAGACCAATTACAGTAAAAGTAGCCCTTCTCTCTCTCTGCTTTGCCATTTTCTGTGTTTTAGGTTTTATTGCTGCTCAGAAAGCATCCATCCCCTCAAAATGAAGCGTGTAAAATTTACCACGAAACTCTTTCTGATTAAGTAATGAAGACAGCTTCCTTTCCTGTTATAGTCAGTTTTACCCATTTCATGCTTCTGTCGGTAATTACAGGCCACTCCAAGGCAACCACAAGTTTGCTTTTTTTTTTTTTCTTAAATAATTTACTTCATCAGACTTTGTTACTCTCTCATAGGCACTCACCTCAATTGGTCATCTAATACCAATTGCAGAAGCAGCTTGCAGGGCTGCAGTTGAAAAAATGTGCCAGAGTCATAGCTCTAGGAAAGGACAGATAGAAGGCATGAAAACACAGCAGTGGGCAAGAGATAGGTAGTTATTCTCCTCCTGCATATGTACTGGGGGCTTAAAGTACCAGATACTTTCATGTTTTCTGCAACAAGCACCAAAACGGCATGCAGCTTGGGCATATAAATAGAATTGTTCAGTTGGAAAAGACCGTCAAAGATCAAGTGCAAGCACATCAGACTACTTCAGGGCTGACACAAAATTAGAACATATCATTAAAAGTATTATCCACGTGCCTCTCAAACACAGACACGCACAGCACATCAACCACCACTCCTGGAGGCCTGTTCCAATGTCTGTTTACCCTCTCAGTAAAGAAGCTTTCCCTAACACCCAGTCTGAACCTCCCCAATGCAGCTGAGAGCCATTCCCACTTGTCCTGCCACCAGGTACCAGAAAAAAAAAGACAAGCATCTCTCTCAGCTTCTCCTCCTCAGGAAGGTGTGGAAAGCAATAAGGTCACCCCTCAATCTCCTCTTCTTCAGGCTTGAGGAACCCAGTGTCCTCAGCCACTCCTCACAGGACATGCCTTCCAGCCTGCAGAGCTTTATTGTACATGTACACCTACCAGAGCAGGATCATCAGGATAAAAGCACACACAGTCCTGCCTATCCACTAACCAAGAGGCAATTTCCCCAAAGTATATGCTGACAACTGAGGAAGCTTTCACGAGTTTGAAGTGAGAGTCAGCTGGGAAGCATTCAGTCAATTACGGAAACCATCCCAGTGATGAATTACACCAGACCTAGTGGCTAATGGAGGCAAGTACCCACAGGCCTTTAGATAGGTAAATAAATAAGTAAATGCAGAGAAGCTCTCCAAGGCCTGGAAAACCCAACTTCTTTCAATAATCACAGACCTTAGGGGGAGGAAAAAGGTAGCAATTAGAGAGGATTAACCACCAATTGCTTCCACTTCAGTGCCTTGATTACAGAAAGCAAGAAAGCAGCAGTGGCTGGCCCGGGATCCCCCCCCACCCCCCAGCAGAGTAGATACGTCGTATTCTCACTGTGAAAGAAGCCTTCTTGAGACGAAGGATAGAAGCCTAGGGGAAAATAATTTACGTGAATGAGTGCTTCTCTATATCTGTGTGTGCTACATACAGAAGAAGCTTAAAAATAGGCTAAAGAGATGGTCTGAGACATGGAGTCCCTTCTTGCAGCTGACCAGATCTATCAGCTTGCTTCTGGCAGAGGGTAGTAGTCTCACGTGCAATTTTTCTTTCCTCGTTGTCCTGAACATTGCTGCTTGCCTTGTGCTGCCTCTGGTGCTCATTAAGTTTCTCTGTGAGCCAATTCAAGTCACTAACCTGGCAGAGAACAAACCTAGCAAAGAAGTGACCAGCAAGGGAGCAACTGGTGGCATAGAAGCGGAATGAAGCCTTTCTTGGGTGTCCTGTACGTATTAGACTGATTCAGCTTAAGTTCATGCTATAGCTTTGGTCAGATTATTTATACAAAGTAAATAATATAATGAAATATACAACATACACTAGAAAGAACATTTTCTTTGGAGCTAATGATGTTCTCAGCTTGAGACCAAGCTTGTGCCCACTTATGTATTTTCTGCTTTCTGCTTACTTTATGCAACAATAAGACTGATTTCAGAGAGGGATTTCTATTTTCTGCATAAATGGCTGGGCTGGTACAAAGCAAGCTGCTATCCTTGGCTGGCAAGTGAGTCCTGATGAGAAAGCTATGGGGATGTCTTGAGGCACCAAGATACTGACCAAAAAATCCTGCGACTGATGTCATGGATATTTTGAATAACCATAATTTTAAACAAATCTAAAATTGCACAATGATTATTTATATTGCACTTTATAGATTTTCAGTTTTGGACAGATTGCTGTGAATAATTTTCTCCGGTAATTAACACAAGTGGTATATTAAATATCAGGAAAATGAAGCAATCACAAACAACTATTCATACCACACGCTTGAAGTGTGCGCATATACACTGCAGAAGTTTCTTTAAAACAATGCTAATCCATTGCACATTCATGCGTGTCTGAAAAGCAGCAAAGATGTGGTGCCCTCACCACAAGTGGGAGCATATTTTTTCTACTTTAAGAAGATCTTTTATTCTTTTCCTTCGATATCCATTTCATCTTCTGTCCTTCCTCCTTCGAGCTCTGTGCTGGAGATCTGCCATTTGCATACTAAAGAACCACTGCTGTTGCTTCTGTCCCTCTTGAACACTGCTGATGCTCCATTCTGTTACCAAATGCACTGTGCAAATGCAATGTGACATATGCTGAAGTCTACACTCTCCTGACACGCTATACTGGCGAGGTCAGTCACAATGTTAGGTTTATTCTTCGTGCTTGCTTTCTCCAGGTGCTGGCGTGCCTCACAGGGTGGCAGAACGCTCAGGTCCAAATTATTGCAGACCAGGCCTCTCCAGCCACGAGATCAGCTGGCAGAGCTTACAGCTTTACTCATCTGTTTATTTTTAACGAGGGGTTCATGAACACTGGCACTGTTGGAGACCTTCAGTCCCAGGGGTACGTCACGCGCCTGCTGGCACCCTGCGCGTAGGAGTTTGTGCCCAGAGCAGAAACATGCTTTTTTTCCCCATAGGGCTGCTTCTAAAACACGTCTTGGAAGCCGCAGGGTGCCCGTGCACCCCCTCCTGCCGCCCTTTTGTCCTTTCCCTCAGCTGGCAGACAGCAGCTCACCTCTGAGAGAAAATAGGGGAGTGTGGGGGGGTGTCGGGGGGCGGGGCCGGGGGCACGGCCACGGTGCTTAATTTGCATACCGCCTTCCCAGGGGGCAGCGCGGCGCGGGGCGGCCGGCAGGGCCGTGTCCTGGCCACGCTCGGTGACCGAATGACCCAAATCCGGCCTGGCACCGAGCGGCAAGGCTGGTACCGAGATCATGGCGCAAGGACACGGTACCAGAGGCACAGAATCAGAAGTAGCCATATCCAAAGAGAAGTGTAATAGTGGAGGTATAAATAGTCCCTTGGTAGGCAGTGGTTGTTGGCTGGTCCGAAGGTAGTGGGGTATCTCAATTGATTGTTCACAGTCAGTTACAGATTGATCTCCTCGTTCTCTCTTTCCCCCCTTCCCACTACTGCACTTGACTAGTCTTTTGCAGCCCCATCCTCGGGCAATAGTCCCAGCCTTGCCTTTTGCAGGTCTCCGTGCAGCTCCCAGCCTCTCGGCTTGCCCCAGTGCAATGGCAATTTTAAACACCTCCCAGCCTTTGCACCCCCTTCCCAGGGCTGGGTGTGGGGAAATACGGGTGCCAAGTCTGGCTCTAGTGCAAGTAACGGGGTTAATGAGTCAGAAAACGTGGGATTTTAGAGCTTTGAGGGAATCCCAAGAGCACATTGGGTTTGCAGGTGTAAGAAGCCATGAGTTTTTGTGGGCAGGCGGGGGCTGGTTGGATGAGGCAAAATCTCTGGGTACAGGGAAGGCAGGCAATTTATTTTTTTTTTTTTTGTCACTGTAACAGTCCTTATTCTGAAAAGGTAACATTGGATTCAACATGACAAAAAAAAAAAAAAAAAAAAAAAAGAGAGAGAAAGAGAGAAAAAAGAAACAACTTGACCTAGGAGAAAGGAAATATCTTAGCAGAGAACCACATAATAACCACTTCTTTTTTGGATGCCAAACACGTTAAGTCCAGCAGTATATTTTTGAATGCATTTGATTGACTCTTTGAAGTTAGTTTCTTTGTCTATTATAGAAGCCCTTCTTGAATCAAGCAATGCACATTCTTTCTTTTACTGAGATTAAAAATGAGTGGACTACATCTATTATTGATTTCAGCTAGTGATAAGCTAAAATTGGTGTTTTCAGACCAGACTTTTTTTTTTGTCAAACAATAACACAATATCCTTATGCTTTTCTACTTATTCTGTATCTGAATTAACACATTTTTCAGACTTCACTTTCAAAGTCTTTCAAAGACTTTCAAAAGTCTTCACTTTTTTTTTTTTTTTCCCACTCACATAGTTATTGATCTGTATTTGCTAATGGTATGATGAGGGATGAGCAGTACTATGTGTGGTGACATTTATAGTGATCTTTACACATTATTTGAATTTTCTCTTTATTTTCTGAGCAGTATGCTTTTGATCAATCAGCTAGGTCTGGTCCTTCAAACTGCAGTGTCCCACAGCCATGAGGATGACTTGTTACTTACACATCCATTGTTCAGCTGCATCTCCTCAGGCTGAGGTGTTTAAGTAGTGTGGCTGATTAAGGTTGACCATTCCTACATTATCCAACAACTTAATTCTCAGCAAAACAAGGATGCATTGTTAGAAATAAAGCACACACTGATTTGCTTGTACCACTGAAGCTGTTGTCACATCACTGGGATCAAAGACGTTTTGATCCTTAGCAGTCCTGTTGGACAGCTGTCAGCATGAGGAAGCGCTGCCCGTCCTCCTGCTGCTGTGCCACTACAGAAAACAGCAAGCATCAAGGATCTCATTAATGGTGGTGTATTGTGGAAGCATGAAAATGAAAAACAAAGCCCACAGTGACCTTTTTTTTCATTTATTCAGTGATTTTTCTATTTAAAGATTTAACAACAGCTTTGTCTGAATTGAACTCTAAGGATGAGCTCTCAGAAAAATAGAGGGAGGCAGATTAGTAAGGCCACTTAAATTTCAATGGAATGGTTAGTACACCAATAAATGCCTCTCTAGATTTGCACATGCTGCTTGCTTATTTCTCCTTCAGATTTGTTGGAAGGATCTTGAACAAAGCTCAACCCCCCTGCCACTAGGCCCTCTGTGAAGACCTCTAGGTAAAAGCAGAAGTAACATGAACTATATCACTCTGTAATTGAATGCAAAATTGCCTTCTGTACTCAAAATAGTACTACTTTCAAGGCACGATCCATTACCTGAATGCATTTTGTGGACATCAGTGTAGCATCAGCACTTAACGAAAGCTCTATGACTTATGTGTAGACTTTTTTTTAAAATGGGTACATAGGTTAAATGCAAGTTATTAGGCTTAAACAGCTGGAAACACAGACAGATATGTAAAGAAATCAGAGTGAGTAAATGGTCATGTCTAGTCTTGATTTCTCAGACTTTATAGAAGCATGGGTTATCAGTTACTTTTCTTCTGAGCCCACCTTCTGCAGTATTTTCTTTTACACTACTTCTATCACTTTGAGCAGCAGTGTGCTAGGCTGTATTACAGAATAATTCTCTATTGTAAGACAAAGCATACTAAATTTCAAGAAGGTTACTGTAGCTTAGATAAAGCGAGAAGTAGCACATTAATCAAGAGCAGGCTGACAAACATCAGCTTTCACAATGAAGAAACAAATGGCTGTTCAAAACCCCAGCACAATGAAATCCATCAAAGGATTGGGTTACTGATAGTGATAAGGGTTTTATTTGCATGGTTGTGTTAAATGTAGCTTTATCTTCTCTGCGTTTTTGTTTACCAAGCTGCACAGAGCTTGGGATTTGAACAAAGAGCATTTCTGGAAGGGAAACTTCCGCCTTTCTGATGTATAGAGTCATGGTAAGTCACAGAGGAAATCTTTTCCTCTCTACAAGCAGAGATGAAAATGGAGAGTGGCCACAACCTTCCAGAACCGAGCAGTCTCACTCAGCCTCTGCCAAGGACTTGGCCAGATAGGCCTTCAGGAGTTCCCCAGAGAGCCATGGTACAAAGACTCAGGTAACCACAAGGTGGCTTCGCATAAGACCAGCTGTTCATGGCACAGGAACCTCATTCATGCTGAAATGACAGCAGTCCATGGCTCCTGGACTCTGGAAGGATGCACAATAGCGTCCAAGGAAGTCAGCTTCAGGGCCAAGGGTCTGCCAAAGATGAGCAAGCAGCCTTCTGCGCTCTGTGGGACTCTGGACACAGATTTCAAGTGAGACTGTGTGTCTAGAAAGCTTTTGCCAGCCCATGGCTTCCTGCAAGCTACTACAGGTTCAGGCAGGAAAAGCAGGGAAGCCCTTCTTCCTTGACACCAGGGGAACCTGGTCACCATGGACCATGGTGATTTGTAGTGATTCCTGTGACAACCCACAATTCAAACCAATGTCCCAGAAACACCTAGTAACAGAGGTAAGGTACTGCAGCACTTCAGAGCTTTCAGATACCATTGGTCACAGCTACCCACTTTTTACCAAAAAGGGAGCTATGCAACTTAAGCAATTTGGCTTTTGCTTGCTGTACTTCACAAACACATGGCTTTGTATCGCTTTTGTGGGTTACATACTCGCTTGCATGGGGCTTGATATACTCATTACCCCACAGGCTGCAACACTCAGTCCTCTGATCCTTGTACAGTTCCAATTCAGATCATGACCAAATGCAGTTTGGAGCACAGGCAGCTTGCAGGGGTTTTACCTGCCTACTGTAAGAGAAAGGACAGAATTTTGACCACATTTATTGCTGCTTTCTGAAGTCTTTAACCTCTAACATACATTCTTATTCACAGTTGAATTTCCAGAAGCCCGTTATCTCAACATATAGCCTTACAGGAGGGCAAATCTCTTCATGAAATTGTCTGCTCTGTAATGCCTTGCTTGCTATCAAACACATCTTGGGCCATCCCCAAACATCACCATAATTAACAGCATAGAAGAACAAAATTGTTTTGTAGAAGCCAGGTTGTAACTTTGATTGCAGAAAGATGGCTTGTTAATCTCTCTCAATACAAAAAAAAAAAAAAGCTAGCATCAAAGTCCTAGGACAGCATTTACTGTGGCCTTGACTGCCCTACAGCTAGAACAGAAACTCACTTTCAGTGGAGGAGCGGCTGTGCTGGAGGTAGCCACCCCAATCCTCTGCCCTTCAGGGCAAGGGAGTAGCCCTGAAGTCTCAGCTCTGACTACATAAACTGTACCCCAGTTTACAGATTATTATTTTCCCACCCTCAAAGCTGTGCATGAGAACATGATCTGGTAGTAAGTCTTTCCCACTGAGCTCCTTGCAGCCTATCTGGGAACGGTTACTGCTATGCAATCGTGTGCTGAAGCCTGAACTGTAAGCTTTGTTCCACTTGGAACTACAACCAGAGATGGTATCATATGCTTGTACAGCTGTATTAAGATCAAGCGACCTCCTCCCTTGCTTTTCTGCACTGTGTGTATTTTTTTCCCCCCTTTTGTAAGAGGTAAAACACCAAAACTGACCAGTAGCACTTAGGTAATACCTTAATGGAGTTTAGGATGAATAGGCGCCACTCTAATGTGAAAGGGAAACAGAAAGGGAACAGAACAGAAAGGGAAAAGCATTTAATAGAAAATCCAATAGATGGTATGACTTATTTTCCTTATGAGCATCAAGCACATTTTTAGAAAAGTCACCTTTCAGGTAGATAGCTTTATCTAGCTATGGCCTAATGATCAAACCACCCCAGTGAGACTCCTAGCTCAGGGCCAAGTCTCAGAGAAAGTCTGTGGGATCCTGACAATGCACGTAACAGGGGATGGGATATAGGAGCTAAGGAAGTTCATTTGCTTTCCAGTATAACTTTGCTTCAAGCTGACAGACAACAGTGTTCTCTATTCTGCTGGAAAGTAGTCAGGATAAATACATCAGTTACAGAGTGGAGGTGCCGAGGGTGGCAGGCAAGGACTTGTGAGAAATACAGCCAAATGACACCAACACAGAATGAGGAATTCACCCCTCTTTAATTCACCCCTTTCACTGCTCTTGCAGCTTACAGATGCCAGGAAATTAAGTTAGTAATACTACAGCTAGGCTTATTTCTCTTACACTGCTCTGACTTCAGCACTGCCACCCCAAAATAAAACCCAGTCCCTAAGCACAGCCCTAAGTATCTGCAACCCAGGCTGTTTCCACCTGCAAAGGCAGGGAAGAGGAAGCCCGCAGGACTGCCATGCAAGCACAGCTCTACCACTCCCAGGGGCTTGTATAGCTGCAAGGCTCCCGGGCAGGCTGGAGAGCTTGCTTTCAACCCAGAGCAGCTTCTGCCCACACAGCCTCCTGTGGAAGACAGATCTCCAGAAGCAGTACAGTACTGGCAGTGATATGAAGTTAGCAGCTGCAAGAAGAGAGGTGGAAAATTCTTATCAGCTTTTGACATTTACTGTCCCAAGAATGGAGCCTCAGCCCCAGCAAGGGATTCCCTCCCCCACTACATGTTCTATATTTATCTGTGTCCTCCTGTTGGTTAGGCAACATCTGTTTTGGAATAAATACCTACAAGCCTGCAACTAATCTATTGTAAGAGCAAACGATAAGCAGGAGCAATTTAGTTTCCCACAGCGCTAAGTGAGGTATCTCAGGGATAGAACCTAAACTATGTTTGAGAACAGATTTAAAAAGTCTGTGCTTGCTTCTTTGAAAAAACGAGCTGATAGGAACTGGCAGAAACAGGACAGAACATTCTGCTCGGGTTATATACATCCTGCAAAGCTGAAAAAATCATCTCTAACACACTGACGCTCAGCTAAGTTTGATCTCAGTCCTATTACCTACACATAGACAATTACCACAGATTGTGGTCTCTGAAGGCTCTACAGAAAAGCTGTAAACAGAAACAGCCAATGCTGAAGATAATGCACTTTGGAAGAGTCTTGTAGATGAAGCATTGCCTAAACTTAACATGCATCTGTATGTTTAGGGACACTATAGGAAAGCCTTTTCTACTGTGAAGAGAAGACTGACAATGCCAGGGCATGAAGTAAATGACTACACCTGCTTTAACACAAAGCAGCAATTGAGACATTATCCTGAGTAAGTAAATGCTCAGCACTTCTCAGCTTCCTCTGATAAGCAACAGGAGCTAAATGCAATCTCTCACACCCCAGCACTCTATGGAGATTTAATACCATCCCCTTCATTCATAATCTGCTGGTGAGCTTTGTTCAATAGCTTCTGTTTAATTTTTAATGAAGGGAAAGCTTTCATGCAGTCTCATTCACCTCTGTGAGAATTTAGTCATACTTTGCTGGGTAGGTTGTTAACTGTCAGGTAGAAATGGTCTCTTACTGAGGCAGAGGCACACCCCCTTCAACAGGGATGTAAAGTACACTAGGAGAGGAGAAGCATTACTTGTCCCTTTGCAGGCTTTAGGCTGTACTTTAAAAACCAAATCCTGGATGTGGGTTTATTCTTGCTACACAGAAGATGCTGTCTCATCAGGAGAAAAAAAGACTGGGTGGTGGTTTTAGATTTCACACCCTCCAAAAAGCTGAAAAACTAATGCAGCACAGAAACAGAGGGAAGACTTGGTCTTTTGGTCTTTTCTAAGACAGAAAACAATGCTGCTAGGTCAGGAGCATTACCTGTAAAATTAAGTTTGCTGCAAAATTGCTCCAGTGACACTCAAGTGGCACACGCTATAGCATCAGAGCTCTGGAAAAAGGCAGGCTGTTTCTGGACTGCTAAGTCCAGTCTTTCCCACAGAAGAATCAGTACCAAACACTATCTTCTCCGAGACAGCAACACACAGACCTGATATCAGAATCCAAGCACTAGCCCCACTAGATGCTATTTCCATCACGCTCCAATTGCTCTAAAACATATTTGGGAAGACTAAGATATAAATTGGTCAATATGAACACATATCAAATTTTTCTAAGTGACTTCTCATTATTATATCATCACTCGCTCTACAGAGATCCATAAATCAAAAGCAGACAAGTCTAGTGTGTATTTAGTTAGCACATTACTGGTGTCTTATCTCAATAGCACTGAGTACTTCATCCACACTTTAGAAAACCCCCTTTCTTACCCTCAATCTATACAGTAATACAGTCACCTGAGTAAGTATACAGAAATATAGCAGGAAGCTAAGCTCTCTTGCTCCCAAAGTAACTATACCAACAAAGAAGACAAATATATTTGGTAGAGGAATTTGGTTCTCTCTTTTTGGTAGTATCTTTTAACTTCTAAAAAACAGTTGCATTGAAATCAAAGAATCAAGGTCAAGATAGTCACAAAAAATAAAGGATGTATTTTTCCTCCAAAGATCAAAACCATAACTAACGTAAGACATTCATATCATAGAAGTTCAGTGTCCAGAGAAAACTTTCCTGCAATGCAAAAAAGACATACTGCAATTGCTTTACTGCTCAACAATTTCCTTGTTCCAGCTGCTGAATTCTTCTCTCAGGAAGTTTTGTCGGTAACTTTCTTTAAACTACAAGGTACAAAAAATTCTTTCTTTACCATCCCTCATCTTATCTAAAGCTCTTCTTTTGTTCTGGAGAGTTTTGTCGCATGCTCCTCTATGAATTTGCTCAAATGCTCTAAATCTCTGTCCCCGCCTTCAAATTTAATAGGATTGTTCTTCTTGTCCCTCGGAGCGAAGTAGATAGTAGGGAATCCTTCTACTTTGTAGTGGTCATTTGTCACGTCGTTGGCAGTAGCATCCATCTTGGCTATGACTAGATTTTTCTCATTCTTGTATTTTTTGCCTAGCTCATTATACACTGGTTCTAGTTTCTTGCAGTGTCCACACCACGGGGCATAGAACTCTATGAGAACATCATTCTTTGAATCCATTACTATGGTATCAAAAGTTTTACCCACTACCACTTTCACGGGCCCTTTGTTATTTTTTGGCACCGGCTGGGACTTCACAATAGGCTTCAGTTTTCCTAGGAGGAAGGAAAACACACACCATTATTAGTGTAGAGTAAAAACAATCCTTATGATCTCCCCTAAGAAAGGGCAGAAGTACATTCTCACACCAAGGAAAAGTGTTGCACCAATAAATAAGCTTACCTCTACAGGAAACACTGGCTAGCTTGCTGACTATTTTTTTAGTATGGCAAGCTTGTGAAATATTGGCAACAATATTTCAGTTCTCTATAAGCTTCCTCCCTTTTTTTCTGGTATCCATCCATAATGTATTAGACAGTGATTTATTATACTAGCCATGAATATGAATGATCAACAGGCACTTCAAAGCTACAAGCAGCTTTTAGGCTTAGCAAACACATTCAGTGTTAGCTAGATATTAGCTAGTGTCAGCTAGATGCCACAGCATAGCTAAAACAACAAAGTTAATGTACCAAGGTTAAAAGAAAAAAAAAGGCAAGAATCATCCAAAAGTTTTAAGCTACAGAGCACCATAAGGTTGCACATATGATTTTATTGTAGCCATAATACCGGGAAAAAGTGATGGAAGGAAAACAAGCAAATGGCTTTTTTCTTTTTAGAAACTATACCTTTTTTGAATGCCAGCACAAATTGCCTGAGTACATCAGAATCAAACTCCTCTGGCTCCATGGCATATTTCTTGCCACCTTCATCCAGAATGGCAACATTGACATCCTCTCCACTCTCAAGAAGTCCTAAATCCTTTATTTCAGAAGAATAATCTTCCTCATCAGAAACAGCAAACACATATTCAGGGAAGTCCTTGGCCACTTCCAGAACTTTGCCTCTCCAGTATTGAGTAGCTAAAGAACCAGAATACAACAGGATTAGTGATTTCTAATTACTTATCGCTTGCTTCCTTCCAAAGAAGAGGGATGGTGAACTTACCAACACGATAGTCAAAACTGAAGTCTACAGTATAATAGACAACCACTAGAGGACGCTTCGTGTATCTTTTAACATCATTGGAAGGCTTGCGATGACCAACTAGAGGCAAAGCATGTTTTAGCACGTGCTCTTTGATCTCTGATCCATCTGTAGAATCCTGCCAAAAAAAAGAAAAACAGGGAAAAGACATGCGAATAAGTGGCATTTCTGTTACACAGTACTGGAAACTAGTATTTGTGCATGCATGACTAAGGAAGTGGCATGTTATAAACAATGCCCTCACCATATTCTTCAAATCCTTAAGCATTAATAATTATTTAGCTTTCTACCCCTAACCTGAACATTGCAGTAGTAAATTATTTGAATGTATAATCTCTGTGTTAATTTCATAAAGTTTTGAAGAACAAACCAAAATAATTTCAGGAGACAAACAGGTCACCTCAAATATGTAATGGACTATTTCCATCAGAAAGATGCCAACTGCTCATACATACAAATAAAGCCTTCGATCTCTTAAGAAACTTTGTAGCTTTGGACCAATTACTCACTTTAAGATCCAAAACATGCATCTTGGGCTCGTGCTTTGACTGAAATTTTTCTGGCTGCATTACAACCAGTTTTCCAGGAGATGCTTTCAATAGTTTTGCAATCTCATTGCTGAAGGTGTGGTGAAACTTGTAGTCTTCTCTTAAGCCATTAGCTGAAAAAAGGTTAAGAAAAATGAAGAGTTGTAAAGAACTGAATTGACAGCCTTCAACCAAAATCTTAGTACTGTACTGCACAGAAATTCTCTCAGACATGTTATGGCCCAGAGTCTTAGGTAACAGCTCTCACCTCCAAACTGGGAAACATGGGAGACAGTTCTGTATCTTGCCATGCCAGAACTGCCAGATCAGCTCTTAATCCAGATATAAACAATGGCAGCCCCAGAAACAGGCATAGCCATGTCATGAGGAATAGCCCTTTCTTTCTGTTTGAGCCTTGAGAGAAGTGAGTGGCTGTAAGTAAATCAATCCTGTGAGACACAAAGACTTACAGTGCTTTGCCTCTTACACATGGTAGCAAAAATTGTTAACAGGACTATGTTATGTCAATGTGGTGGTAAAAATAAGCATTGCCGGGAATGGTCAAGCTAAACTGACCCAGAGATGGATGATGATAATAAACTCAGTGGAGTCCAGCCTCTGGAACTGTCAGATATGAAGCCAGCAAAAGCATATGACAAAGCTAGCAAGAAGCTGTGACTTGTTCCTCAGCTAGGAATTTTCTTTCCCCTCCACTGCATAGATTTTTAGGGATGCAACATCAAGAGATTATGTCCTGTGACTGGCTGATACTTCAGTTACACAATCAAGACCTGGTATGAGCTTTTTTCCTTGAGTAAAAGTGGAAGATCATCCTTCAGTCTCCTTTTCCCTCTTTAAGTCCCTTACTGAATTTAGAGCAAATATAAAGGAACTTCTCATGCATGAAGTCTTGGACAGAATATCAACAACCTGGTCTTCTAATATTTTAGAATATTCCTTACCTGCTTCCTGATAGAGCTGATAGGCTTTGTCAGTCTCCCCACTAAAGATACCAATAATGATGACATCATCCCCATCCTTCAGAAATTCCTGTACCTGCTTGGTAGCCTGAATCTGTTTAGATGGAGGACCAGCCTGTTCAATCATGTAGTCGACAATACCTGTGAGACAAACCCAACCCCAAGAAATTGCTTAGAACATTTACTGAACTGAAAGGTTCAGGCATTTTCTCTACAGCATCGTTTAATACCATATTCCCCACTGACATCTTTCTTTCTGTGCAGCCTTTCCACAACAACCAAGAGACCACATCAACAGGACTGCAGTCATGGTCTTCAAAGGCTTCAGTTCTGGATAGTCACTTTTAGGCTGCTTTCAAGGACTTCCATGGATATCAGATCCAATTACCTTCCCAGTAATTCATCTTTCTGAAATTTTAGATCCTCCATAGTCTTGTGACCCTGCTATGAGACATGATTCCACTCGGATATTGCTAATTCTTCTCTAAATATTACCGAGCACTTCACCAGCCCTTACACAGCAGGGCAACTAATGGCTGCTCATTTACTCATACTGCCAGCTTGTACATTTACTTTATATTAAAAGGAGCTTACAGTGCCACCATAAGATGTTACAAAGATAAGACTAATTTATTCTGCTGGCTTGTGTAGATATGACTACATCTTTTTTTCAGGTTCCTCTAACTACTATTCCTAGGATGCGAACAAGTTTGCAAGCTCTAGTGTTACATCAATACATTTATAGTCAAGCCCAAAGAAAATAAAAGAGAAAGCACAATACCATATTTTTCTCGGGGACCATTGTAGTCATAAGGTTTGCCTTTGCGGAATATTTTCAGAGTTGGGTAGCCGCTAACATCAAACTTCTTTGCAAGGTCAGTTTCAGCGGTGGCATCGACTTTAGCCAGAGGAATAGGAGGTGTGCGCTTGCTGAGTTCCTGAGCAGCCTTCTCATATTCTGGAGCAAGCCTTTTGCAGTGTCCGCACCTAAGAAAGGAGGAGGGTGAAAGGCAATTTTTACGATGTACATGTATAGTCCTGCTAGTTACCTTTACCTCTGCAGTGAAAGAGATGCAAGCCTCTTTATTAGAGACATAATGACGGAAAACAGCTTCACCAAGCACGTTCAGACCAGCTGTGCTAGTAAAGCAGAGGTGACTGCATTCCTGCTTACCATGGAGCATAGAATTCCACCAGAATTATGTCAGCACTATTCACAACATCATCAAAGTTATCTTGGGTCAATACCATTGTAGCTTCTGGTGGAGGGGTCCAGTTGGGGTCAGAAACCTCCTTGACTTTGGCTACAATTTCTGAAAGATAGTTCAATAGCCCAGTTAAAGTTTGCGCTATCATATCCGTAGTATATCAAAAGAAAGAGTCAACATCAAGATATCAGAGCAGCAAGCACGGTCTTAGAACAAACAGTCAAGTTTTTATATTGGTTTACACTATATCACTTTTTTTTTTTTTAAATAAAGCTCCTTTATAGTCTACTTTACTGCTGGTATTGCCAAGGTCTTTAATATTCTCTTCACCTACTCAACACCTTAATTATGCAGAACACAGTCTATACTTCACAGCAAGTTATTATGTGAATTCCATTCAAAGCAGACAGAAAAGGTAGTTTTTCCTTCTGACTGGAGTGAAGATAGACAATTTCATTAAGTGAGAAACACAGGGTTTTATACACAATGTCAATTTACAAACCTGATGTTTCCTACTGGCTGATCTCTCATCAAGCACAACAATACCTCCTACTCTAATCAAGTCATAATTTTAAAAACCTTTCCTCACTAAAAGCACTACACACTACCTGCAGAACTACCTTCTAGTACAGAGAATTTAGAAGACTGGACAAAATTTCAGCCTTCATAATGCTGTTCCTCTTAACACAATGGAATTTGAGATCAAAGTCCTTGATAATACATGGTCTGAGTAGCAAAACAATATAATTCCTTGCTTTGTCATGAAGAACTGTAAAGGACCGGTGCTTACCATCTTCTGTTCGAGAACCATCATAGTCAACAGGCTGGCCTTTTTTCAGGATTTTAATGGTTGGGTAGCCACTGACATCAAAACGACTTGCTAGCGAAGTGGCTGCAGTAGCATCAATTTTGGCAACTGGAATAGGAGGGTCATTTTCTTTCAAAGTTTTGGCTATCTTCTCATATTCAGGAGCAAACTGCTTGCAGTGCCCACACCTGTAAAAGACAAAAGTAGACAGATAAATGCAAGGCAGACATGGAGACGTATTTTACTACCCCACATTTCCAGGAGGCCTTCTACCAGATGTTCACAGTATCAAGAGTATTTGTCTTGCTATATTTTCAGACTCATGGGGGGTGGTAGTGGTGGTGAGAGGGCAAGAGATGCTGTAGCTAGTTCACTCAAATCACAACCTTTCTTCTTTTTCCACTCCCACCCCTATTCAAAAGATACCACATATGCTTCTTAAAGCCTCTGTAAGAAAATTTAATGACTACTTCTACAAAGTTGCAAACCTTGTACTGTGCTTCTCCTCCCTGCCCCCAGATAACATTTCACTCAGACTTCAGCTTCTCCCTAATCTGATCTGGGTTCATCTTCTCTATATGGTACCCTAAAATTAAACTGAAGAGAAAAATGAACCAGAAGTTAACTGGGCTTTAATGAAACCTCGCATCCACTCTCATATCATAACACCTGTTCTCTCTGACCATGCCAAAACTCTCTGGGAAGAACATGACTTACTGCTGCAAAAAATGGCACAGCAGAGGATACCAGCATATGAGAAGCTGAATATAGCTTGACAAACTGAAGACAGAACAGGAAAAAAAAAGTAGCATGTAACAGACAGCCTGTATTCCTTAGCCTCTCAACTGGCAGGAGAGGGTGGAGGAAAAAAAGAAGTGTCTAGTCTGTGGTGACAACACATCCTTCTACATGGTTATATTAAGCTTCACGTTCAGTTTTCAAGCTGGCAAACTACAGTTGCCAAAAAGGAATAGGCTTCCACGTGATGAGACTGGTATTAGAAAAAAACCACAACTCTCCCTTAAGCAAGATCAAACTCCCCCCCACCACCTCCACTCAAAGACTAGAAAAAGTCCTGGACATCAGTAATAGGTTCTTCACCAAGAGGGTTGTCGCGCACTGGAACAGGCTCCCCAGTGAAGTAGTCACTGCACCAAGCCTGTCTGAATTTAAAAAGCAATTGGACTGTGCACTTAGTCACATGGTCTAAACTTTTAGGCAGACCTGTGCGCTGCCGAGTTGGACTTGATGATCCTTATGGGTCCCTTCCAACTTGGGATATTCTATGATTCTATGAAACAGGACACATGGGTAAGTCAAAAGACTTATCCAATTATATCACTAAGCCACAAAGGAAGAGAGGTTCTGGCAGCAGCACTAATGCACCAGCTTGACTGCAAATAGTCTACTCTTATTTTTCCCATTAATGATCCTCATTATTTTTGCCCATAATAATGCAAAAAAAAGGATACATTCTGGTTTAAGTTCTCTGTCTCAGTTGTACACAGGTAAATCCATGGTAGCTCCTGAGTGTACTGGTGTAACTCAGCATACACGATCAAAATTCTGCTGGTGTACGTGGCACTGTTTAAACTAGAAGTATGAAGGAACTATATCCTTACACCGCATCCTTCTGGCAAGGACAAAGACTGGAACTTCAAAAGGAAAACCTCCCAGCTAGGGAAGCCTCCTTCTAGAAGTACATCTAGAAGTACACTGGTTTTAGGTAGGCCAACAGGACAAGACAGCAGGCTGCACGGTCATACTGCACAACTTTTCTGGGGCTCACTGGGACCATCTCTGTTCCCTGACAAGAACAGAGCAGCGACAGACCCTGAGCAGTGCTTCCCTTGGCACAGGAGCCCTCAGTATGACCTAAATGCGTGGTGACAGAAAACTGCATGCTTTACAGGAGCAGGGAAAGGGACACCTCCAGAACCATCTCTTGCCCTGGACAACAGCACAGTCCAGTACTGGTCCTCCTTGGCCTTTGAAACCACCTATGCTTTTAAACCAGTCATGACCCAAACATCTGCTTTTAGAATCACAGCCTACTAACATGAGGAAACGGTATCAACAACTCCTCACTCCCTAAAACCGTTCAGATAGATACTTGGTAAAGAGTAGAAACAAACAAGCAAACATCTCTACCCCAAAAACAATAGCCCAAGCTCACCTTTTAGGATTGCATATTGCCAAAAAACCCCCCAGCACCCATCCCATCCTGCCACCTAAGGAGGTGCTGAAGACCGTGAACCCACCATGGCGCGTAGAACTCCAGCAGCACAGTGTCCTTGTCTGCAGTAAAGGTGTCAAAGTTTGCATCATTCAAGATCAACACACCATTCTCTTCTTTAACTTCAGAATCATCATCGTCATCATCTTCCTCTTCATCATCGTCGTCATCATCATCATCATCAATTTCTTTTGTAAGTGATTCTGGAAAAGTAGAATTAAAAAAGTGCAGTACAGACTAGATTGTGTCAAGCTTAATGTTTCAATAACTACCAGGTTAAAGATGGATTAGATGTATCCTGTAGTTAAAGTAGTACTAGGTTAGTTCCTGTTCCACATCCAGTGACAGCTGCCCAAGTTTGGGAATTTTTGTTTCCATCCCCAACTGCTTAAGCCCAGCCCTGCCACCCCAACCTATCCTGCTTTCAGTTACAGAGATGTTTCAATTCATTAAAGAGGCTTTCTACGTGCAAAAGCATCGCTCTGCTTGTAAGCTCAGAATCAGCACCAGGCTGTGGAGCAAGTGTAAAAACAAACTGACTGTCACATAACACACCCCTGCAAACCCATCCCCAGGCATATGATGGATACAAGATGCCCTTCTGAAACAAATGGAGTGAGGCCCCCCACCCAGGGGGCCCTTTGGTTTCAGGAGTCCAAAACCACTGGTCTAGAACAGGCCTTTGGAGAAGACAGATTTGCTCAATTTGAGAAGCAGGACTTGCACATGAAATCTGATGCCAAAACACTTCAAACAGTTCAGTCTGCCTTAGAATCTGAGATGGTGTCTTTAACATTTGATCATTCTCGTCTTCTTTTAAAGACGTTGTTAAAACTGCTATAATTCTAGGCAAACAAACCTTACTGAATGTTTTTATAGGAATTTCAGTCACAGAACAAATGATGACAGTACCTCATCCCTAATGTAAAACATGCATCAGTGTACCTAAGGTCCTTTTAGCCACATGGAGTTCCATGGTTAAAACAGCAGGAAGAAGATTAAAAGTTTCCTTGTTCAAAACTATATATTCTCTACCTAAGCTTAGCTAGCTTTCAACTACGTTGACATGCAGGACTGCAGTAGGCAGTAGATAACGTACACATAGTCTATGCGTTCAGAACAAGAATTCTGAAAACACTCTTGATTTTGCCTGGAATTTGAAGTCAAGAATTACAAATATGTAATATTCAGTGGCCAGGTACAAGCAGGAAAAAATGGAAGAAAACCCAACTTATTTTCAGGCCAACAGCAAACCAGAGCAACATTCTCATCATGGACATTATACCACTAAACAACAATAACCATTTTTATGTTAAAAGATACTAAAAAAAGTAAGTGCATACGCTCTCTGCATAAACATATTTTCTAGAGGAGTGTATATTTTAATTAGAACCCAATTTTATACAATGCCAAAATAGTGAAGTCTCTAACACGGTCAGAGATCACAGGAGATCATTTATCACACAATGGAAGTCACCTGGATTAAGTTTCTTAACAACTACTACTGTTTCCCTCTCATCTAAACATCAGCTAACAGCACTATTTACAACTGGACAATGCCTTCAGTGTTGCCGCCTCAGAGCACCTGCAGTAGTAGAAGGGCTGAGCTTCCAGACACACTGCAAGAGAATTCCTAGGGCATTCATTTATTTACATTTGGGAATGCCGCTGTGAGAAAGCTAGCTGTCAGGGGTGTTCAGCAGCCAAAACCTCTGCTGACATCAGTGCTCAGTAGATTCGAGGGCTGTGTTTTACTGCAGGGAGTTCCAGGCTGGTGTGTGCCTGGATTCCCAGGGAGCTGTGCAATACCCGTTGCTTTCCAAGCAAAGCACATCAGCCTTGACTTTTTAACGAGGAAGGAACTTGAGCAAAACTCATTAGTCAATTCTGCTCGTGCAGCTTTGAAACTGACCAGACTGCAGCTCTTGTTTCTGCTCACAACATTGGCTTCCCTCCGGTAAGAAGAAGACCGCTGCAGTAACAGCAGCGTAAGCTCGGAGCCTGGAAAGGCGAGAACCATGTGTGGAGATTCTGCTCAAATTAAAAACACTAAACCACCTGATCTCACGTGTATCACTGAAGTAATTTTATATCTTTCCCTGGAAGCAGCTGCACAGCCTGCCAACACGAAGCTTTGACACGGATGTATGGTCAGTACACACACCCACTTCCTCCTCCCCAGAGGTGGAGGCATGATAAAGGCACGTAAAATCAGGACTCCAGGCCTCCCAAAATACCTCACGGAGAACACGCATTCCTGTAACAACCACGGACTCATCCTCTGGAGTCTAAGTAAGGACAAGCCGTATTTAGGAAAGCTGCTTTCCTCCGCCTTTTCCGCGCCGGATTCTCTGCGTGGACCCTGCTTTAATGACGCGCTGAGGCAACCTGCCCCCCCACACACCCCCCCCATCCCCCCATCCCGCGCTCACCTTCGTCCTCCTCGGCCGCCGCGCCGCGCGCCAGCACGGCCAGCGCCAGCGCCACCCCCAGCAGCAGCAGCAGCGCCCGCACCCCGCGACGCCTCATCCCGCCGCTGCTGCTCCCGCTCCTACTGCTCCTACTGCTGCTGCTGCTGCCGCCCGGCCCGGCTCCGCTGCGGCGCGGCGAGGAGCGCGCGGGGCCGTCGGCGCGCAGCTGCACGCCCTGCTCTGAGCTGCCGCGCGCCCATTGGCTGCCCGCCGGCCGCCAACCGCCGGCCGCCACGAGCGTGGTGGCGCAGCCGCGCTGCGAGCGGAGGGGCGGCAGCGGGGAGGGGAGGGAGCGGGGATTCCCCGCCCGCCCGCCGGGCGCAGCGCGACGTTGGCGCTGGGGACTGGAGGGCGCCGCCGGGGGGAGGGCGCAAGGGCGGCGGCGGCGGCCTGTCAGGGCGAGCCGCGTGCGCGGCGGGCGGGGGCTGCCCGTCAGGGGGCCGTGCGGGGCCGCAGGGGGCGGGTGGGCGTGTGAGGTGACTGAACGGCACACAAAAAAATCCTGCTTTTTATTTTTTTCAAATTAAATGTGTATTGCTGCAGCCGAGTGGGACCTTGTGAGACCTGGTTTGAAAAGATGTCTTGATCCCGCCGGATTTTGGAATAAATATGAAAATAAACAGAGTTTGTTCCGATGATGTGTTTTATTGGCGTGGATGCACAGTTGGTTGGATCCCGGCCCGAATATGAAAAATTAAAGAGTATAGGAGGTTGCTGCTCACAGGGTGTTGGTTAACACGACCATTGATTTGAATGTAGTGCTGGTGTGTGAAATATTTGCTGCCCTCCTCATCTGAGTTCCACCATAAGACAAATGGTTGCTACTGCAATCCATTTATCCCAATGTTGTTTGGAGATTAACCAGCAGACAGCTCGATAATATCAATACTACACCAATATAGGGGAGTGCTGCCAGACCCAGCATTTCAGGGCTGACATTGTTTGGACATTGGAAAACAGGTGAAAAAAGCTCACAGAAAAAAAACCAGGTAAGAGGGAGAAGTAGTGTGATTATTGCTTTCATCTGTTAGAATGTGAAATGCAGGATTAAATAGTTTTTCTTCTGTGACAGCTAAGTTTTATACTCATTAACCAAGTTGAAAAACGAGGTTGGTAGACTTGCTAGACAGTCACAGATGACAGGCACCAAGATCCAGCTAGAAAGTGAAAAAGGAAATGCAGGCAGTACAAATACAGTTTCTGGATTTGTTTGAACTGCATCAGGAAAGCCTGCAGGACAGAAACCCTGTAATCCCTGCTCATGCAAGGACAGCCTGATCATCTGACTGAAAGGCTGCCAAGCTGTGTGGGTAGTTACCATAGCCTGGATCTTAGGCACGTCCCATTAGACAAACAGGGCCTTGGCAAAGGACCACAGCCTTTTCTGTCTTCAAACCAGTGGGGCTATGCCTGCAGGCCTAGGCTGGCATAACAGGACAACACAACGGGTCATAAAGAACATACTAAACAGAAACGTAATTCATCAGAGACCAGCTGTGGTGTAGCTTAGTGTAACTGTAAGCTTTGTGCGAATGTGAAATACAGCAGGCACTGAAAAGAGTGTGCTATCCATGCAGTTTTTCCAAGATTCCTTCCTGTTCCCTCAAGGCTTGCTTGCATATAGGGATGGCCATATGAAGCTGAAAATTCTCTGGACTAAGTCCTACTAGAAACAGTGCTGTGGCCTTTTGCCAAGTACGTGATCTTTATCTGAGGTAATGTTGTGGTTTAGCCCTGGCAGGCAGCTAAGTACCACACAGCCACTCACTCACTCACTCTCCCTTGCTGGGGTAGGGATGAGAATTGGAAAGGTAAAGTGTGGTAACTCATGGGCTGAGGTAAAGGCAGTTTACTAGGTAAAGGAAAACCCATGCTTGCAAGCAAAGCAAAGCAGTGAATTCATTCACTGCTTCCCATCTGCAGGCAGGTGTTCAGCCACTTCCAGGAAAACAGGGCTCATAACCCATGATGGTTCCTTGGGAAGTCAAACGCCATTGCTCTGAATGTCACCACCACCCCTCTTCTTTCCCCCAGCTTTAATTGCTGATCACAACATCATATGATATGGAGGCCAGTCTGGGTCAGCTGTCCTGGCTGTGTCCTGTCCCAGCTCCTGGTGCACCCCCAGCTTCCTCTATGGCAGGGCAGCATGAGAAACTGTGAGAAGTCCTTGGTGCTATATGCAAACACTGCTCTGCAACAACTTAAAACATCAGTGTGTTATCACCACTATTTTCATCAAAAATCCAAAACACTGCACTGTTTGGACCCCTACAAAGATAAATAACTGTCCTGGCCAAAGCCATGACATTTAGCAACAGAATAATCATTCTCTTTACCAGTAGGCTCTCTAGGTAGAAGGAAGGTGGAACAGAGTTTGGAACAGATGGTTAAGTATAGGGTTATCTGTAGGTTAGATACATGGAATAGTGAATAGTGAAGCACAGGTCCCTTGCAGCACGTATAGTGAAGCACAGGTCCCTTGCAGCACGTAAGAAGTGAGAAATTGGCCACATTTGCAAGTCATGTCTGCTCCATACATTGCTAGAGAGCAAACAAACACTGAAAGCATAAGAGTTCACAAAGCATCTATGGAACAGTTTTAGGTGAAAGACATTTTTGTCTGATACCTCTGCTATGCTGCAGAAAAATCCAGGTGTTAGCACACTTTAGTTATTTGAAAATGGATTATGTTTTGTGCATACTGTGTTTTCATACCCTTATAACCTGTTGGCCTTACCCTTGGTAACCCAAGGTGATTCAGAATGATACTGCATATTTCTAATCAATAATTTAAATATTGTATTAACTTTCAGATCAAAACAGATCAAAATCTGTTCTCTAATAAGCAGCATGGTAGGTAGTGTTTACACAAGGGACATCCTATTTTAAAAATACTTTTGTTCTCCATTTCCTTATTTTATATATATACAGATATGTCAGCTGTGAAATTATTATGAAAGGAAAAGAAATATTTATATATATATTAAAAAAAGACATAATATACAGATGGAATACTGGTCAAGTTTACTTATGTCACACATTGTACCAGTTCCCGTCTAATCTTAAATGTTATGTGTTCTGAAAAGTACACTCTGTGTGATGAGGTATTACAATCCTGGTTTGTTTTGAGCAAATGATTTTTCCTGTTTTAATCTCAAAAGAATGTCTGTATAAGTGCAAATGTCAGAAAATGTTGCTGGGAAGGAAAGAGAAACAGTAAAGCTAGAAATTTAGTAAGCCTAAAACAGCAAAATATGTTTCCTTCAAGATCATTGCAAAGAAATGTTGAAAATTATGTGCAGGATCACTTTTGTTTGTGCTGTCATGGTCCTCAGAAATACGAGTGAAATTATTTCTGACTGTTTGGACCTTTATCTCTTTTGCTTAATGGAATAAAACAGTCTGCATAGACTGGTGTGCTCAGGAACAAGCAGATGGTCATACTCCTTAAATTAATTTTCCTCAGGAATGTTGAGTGCCTTTCATGTTGGTTTAAGTTGTCAGTGGCTACCTTCAAGTCTTCACAGATGGCACCTGTGTTTTCCATCACCAGTAAGTGGTGGACCGGTGAAATATTTCTTTATAATGTACTGAAATTTTCCCCTTCAAGCAGTGGTCTAGGTGCTAGTCATTGTATGTCAATCATTCTGCAAATCTGTGGGGTATGTTTTTTGATCTTAGAAGAGACATATTTGGCAGTGAATGAAAAAGAAGCAAATGCTGTTTTTCTTTTACAAAAAATCATGAAAATTGCAAGGTATGCCAAACTAATCTACATCAGTCTAACTTGTGTTCATAAATTAGTTTCAAAAGTGGATTTGAACCTACTTGGCTTTTCACAGCCTGATTGATAAAAAGTGGCAATGTGTAAGGATACTGAGCGTTCTAGCCTATGTGGCAACTGCTTTAATTTATTGTATCCTTAATATCACAGAGTGATACTGACAAGATATTGGCTGATACCGGTCTGAATAGAGGTGTGACAAATCAGTTTACTGTTTTTAAACACAAATTTTGTACCTGGGGACTATAGGAAGTTGCTGATGGTGCTTAAAGAATTAGAAATTTGTTGTAATAGAACGTGTGCAGCCACAACACAATGTGAGTGCAGTAATGTATTGGACCGTGATGCACACAGCATTTTCAGTAGGATTGTGTGACAAGCTGCTTTCTCTTCTGTAATCAGTTTGAATAGCATATTTGTTCCCCACAGCATGGGTTAATGGTGCTGTTAATACCACCCACTGGAAGTCTAAAATATGGCCAAAATGTTACAAATACACATCTGACATTGTGACAAGTGTAGTTATGAATTGTTTTGCAGGAATGCTCTCAGATTTATTTATTTATTTATTTTAAAGAACACATCAGGTTCAGTTGCAAAACCTCTCTTTTATGTGACCCGTCAGTTTTAAACTGCGACCGTGTCACACAGGTGTTCTGTATAATTTTTCTGGTAGTTTTCTTGTGAACATCAGCTGTCTTTTGCATTATCATTAACTTCAACAGCAAATGATGATGAATTGCTTATCACATAATCTTCAATTAAATCACTTCAATGACTCCCAGAACAATGCTTAAAATATTCGTCCTGTTTTGTGTTTCATCTAAATCTAGAAACAGTTTAGAGAGCAAGAGAAAACATTTGGACAACTCTGTTGGTTTTTGATCACTGTTTATTCACATGTTATAATGATAATTTTAAAATATCTTTCACTATTTTTTTCAGTCATCATTGTAGAAACAGGGAAAGAGAGTTTGAAAGTTTTATGTGAAAATGTTCTGTTTGTGAGATGCAGTCCACTTCAATACTACTAAATTCTTGTAAGTTTATTAAGTGTGGCAAGTCACAGTAATACATATTACTGATTCCTATGTTGCACTCTTGTTTTTTTGGTGCAATGATTTTGAGTGTTTGTCTGAATGACTTATTTTTTCAGCTCCTTTTTTTAAATTAATTAATTAATTTATTTATTTTTCCATTTTTTAGGCTCTTGCTGCTTAGTTCTTGGATCTGTGTACCATTTTAGGTGAGTATCATTTGATGTGTTCAGCTCAAAGAAACTTTTTACAAATACATCAACCTAAGTTTAGCATATGTTGTGATAAAATTCTGGGGCATTTTTCTGGAAGCAGTAACTTTTAAAGAATAGTGTACCTTCTCTCTCCTGAATTAGAAGATGAGTATACTGGTAGGTAACATTCAGATATCATTTCAGAAGCAAGTGATAGAAATACTGCAAAAAGTGGCATACGTAAACTGTTTACTTTTAGTTATAATACTGATGTCACAAAAAATTTGAATCTAGGGCTTCAAAAATGTTTGGAAATTTCAAATGACGTTAGTAGAATTCTTGTAGCTGACTTCACCCAGTATGTATCACAGTGTTTAACGTGTATTTGGACACTCCCCAATGTAGGTTTTGGCTACTTTTGTGCTTGTAAGTTAAACAGTGCCTGGGCAATGGAGTGCGATTATCTACTCTATTAAAATATTAGGCACTTGCTAGCACAATTCTAGCCTGTGCCAAGTAATACACTTACGAGGAATTCTGGATATTCGTCCAGAGCTGTTGAGTCAGTTTGTGTGCAGCCAGCCTGTTCAGAGGATGAGAGATTTTATTAGCATAGGCATAAGTCCCTCCTTATTGGTTGGCCTGAGTGCCTAGGAATATTCCCAGACATCTCTTAATTTACTGGTGAAGATGTGGCATTTCAGTGATTTGTTAGTTGGTGCCAAGAATAGCAGAGAGTGTGAGTGAAAATGTGTGCTCATTGAGATAAATAGCCTGAATGTTGTCTCTTAATAGTATTTTTCTTCAAAGACTTCTATGTCCTAATCGTAAAACACAATGGCTAATGGATTAGAACAGATTGCTCTGTGAAGTTAGAAGGCTTCTAAATTTGGATGACTACAAATCCAATATAACTCTGTAACTTATATCTAAACTAGAGTTTATAACATTAAAAATTCTTCAGCTGATGTATATACAAGTAGATCCCTTTAATGGTATTTACTGGTAAATGAATTTGGAATAAACATTGGAACCTTTCAGCAAGGTCAGATTTTAGTGCCTTCTACATACAAAAGCAGTCACATCAGCATCAGTGCTACAATGTTGACATCTCCATTAAAATAATAGAAGTAACAGAACCTTAATGGTAAATACTGCTAGAATTACTCACTTTTTCACAATTTATTTTTTCACCTCTTGTATGGATAACTGCTTGTCCTGCCTGCTTTCTGTATGGGGAAGTTAAGCTTGCTGAAGTTCAGCACATTGTTGACTCTAATGCTTTTTAGTTTATAGGGCTCTGACTCTGATCCAGCTGGCCTGCAGAGAGATATACGAAACCCACAGTGGGATTCCCCCAAGAGGAATTTAATTCCCCCAAAGGGAATTAAGCATGAAAGTAAGGGACCATCCATCTCCATTAGAGCAGGAGCGTTGTCATGTCCGCAGTTGGCCACAAGATGTCGGTGTCAGAGAGAAAGTTGGCGTGGGGGACCTGCGAGTTTGGAGGCAGAGCTGAGCCGCCTGTTCCCAGCTCTGGGAACACTGCGAGGAGCAGTTGCTGCATTGGGCCCTAGCGTTGGGAACTGGTGCAGCATTGTTCGAGCTTGAAGCTACAGTGCAGTTCAGGATTTTTTTATTTTTTATTTTTTCCAGCTGTTTGCAGGGTGTGTTTTGTTTAGTTTGTACAATCAGACTCATTAGAAAAGCTGAGAACTCCCAGAGGCAGGTAGGAGCAGGAAGCAGAGGGGATTATGAACAAGATCTGCCTCTGGCCTGAGGGAGAGGCTGTTGTCCTTTGAGAGGTTTGGGGGACAGTGCCAGTTTCTTCTCTTGTAATTGGTCTTTGGCAATATGAACGGTATCTTCACTATCTTGTAATCCATTGTATGGCTCTGTTTTGGCTCTGCCTCAGCTAGCTCCTGTGGGATAGTGGGATAAAGATCAACTCACTTAGCACTTATTCTGCCCTTCAGATACAAACAGTACTTAAGACTCCAGTGTTCTGCATTGGCTGGTTTTGGACCAGTTAGAAATGTACATCTATCTTGTCAAGGCAATCTTTTATCATCCTGAAAACCATGTATGTAGATTTGTAAAATATCAGTTGGCCATCAGTTAGACATAGGTACAGTCAATGCTGCTGGGTGCTAATGTGGGGAAGGTCTTGGCAACGTGCTGCTTGTAAATTGTATGGGGATATTTTCTCTCAAATAGCACCCTTTCCCAGGAATGTGGTAACTTGAAAACAGTTTTATAGGACTTAAGTGTCTCTAGGAAGAGAACTCTATGCATTCAACAGTTACACACACATAGGGTTTCATGGGTATACAGAAGCTACGCTCAGTTCCCAGCAAGTTTGAAAAGGCACCTTCCTGAGCCTGTGGCCTTAAAATTCAGAAAAAGCAGCTGGTACACCATTCTGCAACTGCTCTGCATTCTCCTCAGGAGAAATCATTGAACCAAAGGCAGCACCATGTAAACACTTTCATCAACTTCATTATTTCATACTATTTCCTCATCAATCATTTACAGAAGCAGTGGAGATACCACACAAAAATCTGTTAGTGAACTCTGCCTTATCATCTCTTTTTAGCTGTTACAGTGGGGAAATTAGAGGCTTGGTATCTCTTGTAATATCTTCATGGGTCTGTGTTTGTGGTTGCCCTGTGGCTATACTATATACTCTTGAAATGCACCACAAATCTCATCCCACCTAATTTATCTGACTGGACCAGATAATTCTTCTCTCTGCGATGTTCTGATGGAGAAATGCACTTCTTACATTTCCGGATATCCCCTTCTCAGAAGTCACTTGTGGTTGTCCCTGAAGGGTTCTATCTGTCCCTCAGAAAATACCCTGCAAGGCAGCACAGCTCAGAGTACCCTTCCTGGTACGTAGTTGCTTGACTGTTGCTTTTTTGGTTCCTTTCTTTCCTGACTGGTGACTGGAGAGTGTGTAGTTTGGCCTTTGGCAGCCCTCATGACTCATGGTAAATAGGACACATCTGTATAACACCTTCCTCTTCTGCCTTTGGGGCTCTTTTCTTCCAGCATCCCCTGTGGTGCAGGGCAGAAGGCTGTTCAGCTGGAGCCCCAGGGATTTATCAGATTTTCAGCCAAAGTTCATACCTAAAGTCAGGGGCCAGGAAGCAAGACAGTTGAGTGGATGGGATCGCCTCACAGGAAGAAGAAAAAGCAAAAAACAGGGCAAGAGGTGGATTTTCTTTTCTCTCTCGTGCCTTGTAAAGAGGAAGAAGCGCTGGCTTTGCACAGTGGCCAGATAGCAGGTGAGGTACTCACAGAGAATGGTGAAGGGGAGGGTGCTAACAAGGCACCTTTTGGGTTTGGTGTCCTGAGAGAAAATAAGGGATACATCGGCCCAGATGCAACAGTGTAAAGAGGGGCATAGAGTGGGAAAGGAGGCCACTGCTTCCCTAGTAGCCTGGTTGTGATGGGACTTGTGGTTTGTTTGAGGGGCTCCCTGAGGAGCCAGGACAGGTAGCAATACAAGAGTGCCACTGTTCCAGGAAGCTCTGGAGGCAAAGGGACTGATTTTCAGGTGGTTGTATGTATGCAAGTCTTTCTCTTTCTTTCAGTTGCCCAAGTTAGAGTCCTGTAGACCAGCTTTCCCATACAGCAGGTGGGGAGATGAACAATGCTGGTAGCATGGGGTAAGGGGAGAAATTTAAAACTCATTTTGGGTCAACCCAACCCCTGCAGTCTGTACTTCAGCCAGCTAAAGCTTCTATTTGTTTTCAGATTTGTAACACCAGCAGATATTTTATTTTATGTTAAAACCTAACTTGAAACAAGCTTCATGTGATTGCAGTTAAGGACCATGAGACTGACAGAGAAAAGTGATGTGCAAGAATTCTTCAGCTGAAGCTGTTTTCACAGGAAGGAGAAGGACCAGCTGGTGGAAATCATGTGCCATTACAGAAATAACTGAGCAGCAGGATACCTTCAGTTGGCTATAAAACAGGGATGAACAGCAGGAGTGATGTTGCTGAAGCAGTCCTTTGGGATTTTCTGTGCAAAATGCAGCTAGGAAAAAAAATATTCCATGGCTGTTTTTCTGTTTTGATCTTCTGAATATTTGTCTTTGTCTTCCTAGGACACTTATTTCATAAAAAATGTCTGATGATCGTTCCTCAGGCAAAACATTCTCAAGGTCGTAATGATGCTTCCACATGTCACCTGAAAGCATTTTTATTTACTATTTGGCAGTGTCAAAATAAATGGTTACTATTAAGTAGCCTGTCACTGTCTTCATAAATGAACAGTTTCTTGTTTGAATAATGCATTGAGAATCTTGCTTATTTTTTGCACCAATAGTTAGCTGCCCTCTAGGATTTTTCCAGTGTATTACTTTACAACACATTTCAGAATTTCTGGGGGGATCCAAACAAGATTCCCTTATATATGTATTTCAGGTTGCGATACATGACCAAAATCCAGTTCTTGCTTATTTTTCTCTGGTGACTAGGTGCTCTTTTCTGTAAAATCATAATCAGATAAGCCTTTTCTGTAAATCATAATCAGGAGGAAGGGAAAATTAATTAATGTTTCTTTCACACTATTTATTTGTTTTGGGAGGCTGATGTGGTTGAACATCTTTTCCAATAGCATTACTATGGCTGTGCCAACTCACCATATCCTTAGAAAACAGATTAACATTTTATTTTATTTTATTTTATTTTATTTTATTTTATTTTATTGTTCAGTAATTCACACAGAATCACAGAGAATGTTAGAGATTGGAAGGGACCTTGAAAGATCATCTAGTCCAATCCCCAAATTCAGTTCATTATTTAATATTAATAATAATGTCCCTGCTAATACTAGAGATAAGTTTTAAATGGTTGCACTTGTGAAAGGTCAAACAGTTTTAAAGGATCTCCATGAAAGGATTCCTGCTTAGAGATGTAATATACTGCTTGGGATTTATTCCTGTTATGCCTTAATAGCCTAACAAAGCCAAATCACAGAACTTCCATTATAGAAAATCAGATACAGTCCCAAAGCCACCAAATTCACCTATGGCGTGATGAGCTACTTCAGAAACACAGGCACTGTTATTGAGGGCACCAAGTATCAATATGAGACAGCTCTCTTTTTGTATGAAAAATCTTCCCTATCACTTTTGTTGATACTAGCTCTTTAATGTTTGTGATATCTGTGCTGTCATCAAGGGCAAGAGAGAAAATAATATTTCATTACTACAGCATCTAAAATTAACTTGAAAGGTGTTTCTTTTTTGCAGTTTTCCTGTACTGTTTGTTTTGAAAAAGAAATATGAAAATGCATAGCAACTTTGTTTTAATTTGTCATATCATTCTGTGACAGCCAAAACCAAATTACTCAGTAATTTTCTTTCTCTTAGAAGACCCAGGAGCTTCTGCAGTCTTACAAAGGCTGCAAATGTGTGGATTTTCCTGTAGATGGTTTTATGAGTGTGTTTTCTGGCTGTAAAGTATTTATTATTATTATTATTATTATTATTATTATTATTATTATTATTATTATTATTATTATTATTATTTTAATTCAGTTGTGTCATCATTTTGATATTCACCAGAATACTGTGCAAATTTGAAGAAATGGTAGATGATATGTCTGTTGAAAGTATTCCCAGTGTCTGGCAAGTTCCTGTAAACTCACAAGATTGTCAGTCTGTTGAATGAAAGGAATATATATATATATATAGAGAGAGAGAATCACTGAGAATTTTAAACTCTTACTTCAGTATCCACTTACTATTTTTTGTTTACGTAATTTCTGGTTTCATTTACTTTCTTCTGTAATGATTACGCAGCAGCAAAGATGTTTTGAGTCTGTAGCTCCAGTCCAGATCAGCTGTATGCCACCATTTCTTCCTTTGGAGTGGATTATTAAAAGAAATACACAAAATGCAAGCTGCAAGAATCTATCCCAGCATTCACAACTGTATCATGTCAGTCATGACTGTAAGCTTGCCCGGTTACTTTTTATAATTAAAATAATTTTATAATAAAAAAAGTCAAGCATAGCTGTGTCTTTTCTTCAGGCAAAGCCTGTGTGGTTGCATCAAAACAGTTTGCATGTCAGTACAAAGTTTCTGCTATGTCTTAACTGTCAGATGGAGAAAGAAAAATTTTCCGTATAATCATCTAATTTATTCATCACAAGTTTAAATTCACTGAGTCTCACTTGGCTTTCAAAGTGAGAAAGCTCTCTACTTTCTTTATCGTGTGCATCATATTATTAGTTTGACATTTAACATTTAACAAAAGCGATCTTCTCGCAGGTCAGGTGGTGAAAGCTGCGAGTGATTCAGTGGTTCAAGAACCTTTGAACTCTTCTTTGCTTCTCTGTTGTAACCGCAATGTCATCAGCTGTTAATATATTAAGAATCAATTCCTGCCTACCCTCTTCAAAACATTACTCAGAGCTTCCATTGTATCCTCTCTCTTCAAGGCAACACAAGTGTGGGGTCTTGAAAGAATAGCCATATGTGAGGTATCATTTAAATTTGTGTTTTCATCAAGTATGAAACTGGTAAACCCCTCTGTCTTTTCTCACTGTGTGCTAATCTCTAATAATTTCCATTTCTTGTGCATGCTGTTCATCAGTTTTTACAGAAACTGGCATTTTTCTGTTCAGGACAATGTAAAGTCATGATTTGGATGATTATTAAGCAAACATTCAGCACTCACAAGGATAATTTTTTTCCTCTTAAACTCTCATCTGTAAATGCAGGACTATTTTGTTGCCATGCACAGTGAAATCCAGTAGCTTAGTTCTATCTACAACCTCTGTTATTTTAGCATGTTCTTAAAAGTGTCAGAGCACTGCCCTTCTGTGTGCTACCTTCTTTCTTCTGCTTGTCCTGGTAGTTACCAAATTAATTATCATGTTTGATTTGAAAATGATATTGGATGCTCACAAGGTTATGCAAAACTCTTTATTAACATATAAGCTGTACAGTCCATCTTAGAAAAAAAAAAAAAAAGGAAAAAGGGGAAAGTCTTTTCCCCTCCTTTCCCTCCGTTTCTTCTTTTTGCCTGAGAAACTGACAAATTGACAGGATGTCTAGCTTTGTCTTTTTACGGCTAGACATTTTTATATTTGCTCACAATCCTTGTGCTGCAAGAGTCTGAACAAAACCTGTCTGATCAACAACTGCAGGGGCCTCCTGTACTCCTTTCTTCCATTTGCAGTGTCTCTTTGCACAACCATCGCTCTGCCTCATTGTGCACTACCGTGCTGTGGTGGTTTCCTCAATAATTTCCTTTTCTGTGATTTCTGAAGATGGTTGTGCCTCTTTTTCACACTACTCAGCCCTCAGTGTTTGCTGCTGTCTTGTGAGGCTGGAGGTGGTAGATGCTGGTTACACTAGATGTCACAGGGGCAAAAAGTTCATCTTTCCTTTCCTCCAGAGGATGTAAGCCAAACCAATTGACTTATCAGATGCTAATGACTGTTTGCTTTCATAGGCCAGAAGGTCTGGGATGGGGATCTTGGTGAAGATTTGTATTGTAACAGAGAACAAAAGAGAGATGGATTATTAAATGTGAAGAGCAATGATGTTTGAGTTTTATTTATTTTTTATTTTTTTCTCTACACCTGTGTTCATTCTTAGAAGTATTTTGCTGTCTTACCTCCAGCCTGTAGTGGTTTGAATGAAGTGCAGCTTAACACATGCAATACACAACAGTGCAACTATTTCTTTTCCACATATTCCCTTTAACCACTTTTGCATAGTTCCTAAAAGTATCTGAAGAAATTAGAATCATAGAATATCCTGAGTTGGAAGTGACCCACAGGGATCATTGAGTCCAACTCCTGGCTCCACACAGGACCGACCACCCAGAAATCAGACAGTATGTCTGAGAGCATTGTCCAAATGCATCTTGAACTCCATCAGGCTCGATGTCATGACCACTTCCAGCAAATTGCCATGCCACCACCCACAGAGGAGCCCCCGGTGGAGCAGGTAAGAGGCCTGGAGGAAGCTACAGCCCATGGAGAACTCCTACAGGAGCAGGCCCTGGGCCGGAGCTGCAGCCCATGGAGAGGAGCCCATGCAGGAGCAGGGGGTCTGGGGGGAGCTGCCTCCAGTGGGGGACCTGTGCTGCAGCAGCTTGCTCCTGACGGATGGACCCCATGGTACAGAGCCATGTGGGAGCAGTTCTTGAAGCGCTGCAGTCTGTGGGCAGCCCACGAAGGCTCAGTTCAGGAAGAATGGCATCCTGTGGGAGGGACCCCACGTGGAGCAGGGGCAGAGAGTGATCATGAAGGAGTAGCAGAGATGAAGTCATTTTTATCATTCATATATCTGGCTTTCATTCTTCTTCTTTATCCATCTGAAACAGTGAAAGGACATGCATGTTTCAAGGGAAAAGTTTTTTTGGTTTGTTTTGTTTTTACGTTGTTTTTAAAAATAGTTTTTCTATGTTATTTAACAGTTAAAAGGGTTGAATATACACCCTTTTAGAATATTCAGCACAATTCTAGATCATGCAAGCAACAACAAGTTATCAAGAGATACATGTAAAATAACAATTTGACACCACGTGATTATAACTTGGCATCCAGAGAACTGTCTGAAAAAATATGTTATTTAGGTTTCAAGAATATATACACAACATACAGCAGAAATAATTATATTCAACCCATTCAAAAGAATTCAAAATTCTGTTGTGTTGGCTGTATTTAAAAGCACTAAAATGTTCTTTTTCAGCAGAATTTGTCAACCAGTTTAGAATAATCAAGATTTTCTGCTAGTATTTTTTTTCTAAAGCTAAACAGTTAAATGAAATATTTAAATGAAACGTTGACATGGCAGAGTAAGGATAAACTGAACCTGATGTAGTATATTCTGATGGTTCAATCTTAATAGAAACTAATGGAAGATCTTGAAGAATTAATTGGATATTTAAGTGGAGAATGAGCAGGCAGATATAAAAAAGAATTATTATTATTATTTTTTTCCTAGGAAGAGAATGTGGAATTAGATCATCTGTATTAGTTGGGCCTAAGTAACATGCAACATACAATTGCATGAGGTAGCAGATCTTTTGGTCTGGCAGTTTAATCACGAAATGTAAAAATCTAGCTATTTCAAAGTCAAAACCACTTTGAAAGATTGTGTGTGCACAGAAAGGAAATTCTTGACATAGTATTTACATGCTTACATGGGTGGAATTCAGAGCAACAAAATGAATGTTGAAAAAGACTCCTCCTCTGGGAGGAGTTTTTAAGAAAAAAAAAAGTTATTGTAAGATGATATTTGCATTTGCAAGCCAAAGAATGTAACGAATTAGGCTAGGAAAACCAAGGCTAATGTAACCATTCATTACCTGAATGGCAAAAGAAAATTACAAGGATAGGCAAAGGCAAATTATTTTAAAAGTTCCATATGCTTTCATTCCCACTTCTCTCAAATCACCCTCCAAAAGTCAGTCAACTGTTAGGGTACAAACTGCTGCTGTTTTCAATCTGCTTGAGAATCCTTTGCGTGATATTTCTAACCTTAACATTGGGATCTTAAATGCAAGTTTAAATAATTTTCTTTGAGTGACTGTTACCTCTGTTTGATATGGCTTTTATTTCCTTCCTTAAGTTAATAAGGGTCTTGATGTTCCTACAAGGAATATGTAATAACATTAGACAGGGCCACATGACATACAAGACTCTGAGCATCTCAGTTGAATCCTTGGGCTATGTAGATGAATACAATGCCAGATGTTCTGTCCTTTTGCAGGGTGTACAGACTTGAAGTAACCAAGTGCTACAACAAACACACCTGCCTTTGGTTATCACCTGCTGCTTTGCTAGCCTAATTCTTAAATTCCTTCAAAAATTATAATAGCACTGTGAATGGTCATTAATTCTTCTTTTATTTTTTTGCTCTTTGTTATTTCCTTCTGCTTTCAGGAGAGCATGGGGCTTATTAATGTGGCCTGCAGTCATATTTATGATCAACCAGTTGTTGAACAGCTTAGTGTATGATTTGACAAAAGAGTTGATGTGGATTAGACTTCCCAAGACAGGTGGAAGGATTCTGAATTCTAGAAAACATAGATGATCAATAGCAAAAAATAAAAAAATTTAAAAAAAATTCAAAGCAAAACAACAACAACAAAACTAACACAGTAAAATGTTTTTCTCTATTTTCAGTAAAGAAGTCCTTGCTTACACTAAGAAATTGGTAATGTGAAAAAGGTCAAGGTGCTGCTTTTTTCCTGGGCTGTTCTGTCTGTTAACTTGATAAAAAGTACCATCTGAGGCTTCTAGTAAGCAAAAAACACTTTTGGTAATTATTACACTATCCTTTCCACAAGTCTTTACTACTCCAATCCTGAAAATGAGCTAAACTCAGCAGCGAGGTGGCAGACCTTTCATTTCTCTTCAGAAGTGTTCCTTTCCAGTGACTCACCAGCTGGAATGTGAACAAAGGTACTACCAAAGATAACATACTTCTTATTTTTGAATGAAAACATTACATATGTTATCATAATGCTTAATTCCATTTTAGTGAATCTGTGCTCTGACATTAACAGGCAAAAGTGTTTCAGTAGGTAGAATTCAGAGGGTTTGTGTGATATCAAATCACCACTAGATGGTACCTTTCAACAAAATACAGTTACTTCTGTAACTACCTTCAAACGGTGGGAAATTTTGAAAGGGTTGCTATGCTTGTTCATATATGTGTTTTCTTCATCATCTTATTGATAATGTACAGGTTTGAGTCTTGGGAGAGTGGAGAGAATGCTATTTAATCCATATGTGCAAATGCTCTTCATGGTGTATTTTAAATCCATAATACTTTGAATGGAAATACTGTCTTTTCTCATTTCTTTCATAGTGTGAATAATGCTTTAGATGCCCTCCTCCTTCCTTTGTGTTCCTGAGGAGGCTGTCAAGGTGTGGTCTTCTGAACCATCCTTCAGGATGGGTCTCTCTGAATGCCATTATGCAATAGTGCAAACACTAATCATTTTTCATCAGTTGAGTTTCTTGTATACAAGGGGTATTGTTAGTAAAACATTGAGAACAGCAGTTCTCAGCTATGTGTGAGATACTCATATCATAGAATCACAGAATCACAGAATATCCTGATTTAGAAGAGACCAAGAAGGATCACTGAGTCCAACACCTGGCTCCAGACAGTGCTACATAAAAATTAAACCATATCTCTTAAGACCACTATCCAAATGCTTCTTTAACACCAGCAGGCTCAGTGCCATAACCACTCCCCTGGGGAGCCTGTTCCAGTGTCTGACCACCCTCTCAGTGAAGAACCTTTCCTAATATCCAATCTGAACATCCGATGACGCATTTTCATGCCATTCCCTTGGGTCCTATCCATGAGATTGACTCTTAAAGCTAGTTTAAATTAAAAATACTGATTTCATATACATATATATGTTTTTAATCTCGCTCTGTAAAAGACAGCAGTAAACCTTCATATTTATTTCTATTTCATTTGTAAACTTCAGTATCTAATTGTAGGAGAGAATACAATTCAAATTCTACTTTAGAAGAAGCTTTCTATGATTTATAACATAGCTGAGCAGCCGCTCCCCCACCCTGGCTAGCCACCCCTATATATTGTTTAGCATGATGTCTAGTTTGGCTAGTTTGGGTCAGCTGTCCCCTCCCAGCTCTTGCTGCACCCCCAGTCTGCCCGCTGGCAGGACAGAGCAAGAAGCTGAAACATCCTTGGCTTGGTGTAAGCACTGCTCTGCAACAATTGATAATCAGTGTGTTATCAACATTATTCACATCCTAAATTCAAAACATAGCACCCTACCAACGACTGGGAGGAAAATTAGCTCTATCCTAGCTAAAACCAGGACAGCACCACATCCAACCTTTCCAGAGCAGAGTACAGGGGGACAATCACCTCCCTGGTCCTGCTGACTACATTGTTCCTAATACAAGCCAGGATGCTGTTGGCCTTCTTGGCCATCTGGGCACACTTATCACCTTCCACAGCACTTTATAAAAGTCGAAATGGTTTATTTATTTACATAGGGCAAAAGTGCAGAAAGGTTAAGGATCTTTATTCTTTAATAGGTTTTTCAATTTATATGACTAAGACCATAATTAAAATCATAATTTGTACTTGTAAACAGTGGACATTGCTAACAAGGATTTACTATTGAAAGGAGTGGAAGGAATTAGACTGTAGCTAAAAGGCTTACCTCTTTTCTCTCCAAAAACTTCCTAAGCAATGGAAACTCCATGGCATGAGCAAGAACGTATCTTCCCTCCTATAGGTAGGACTTGCAACAGGTTCATTTCTGATACCAAGTGGGCCTTAGGAGGAAAAAAGTTGCTTCTTAGATCTGAAAGAAAGAAAACAGGACATCTTCAATTAATGCTGCCAAAAGACATTGCACTCTGCAAGGTATTTAAATGACTAAATTTTATTCAGGGAAACAAAAAATTTACTGAAAACAATATGGATGTTTTTACCATTGTATCTTGATAAATTACCTCCAGTTCTGTCTTCAGTCAAAGCAGCTCTTGTTCTGTGCTCTTGAGTTTTCAGACACTTAACTTTAAAAAAAAAGTAAATATTGACACCATTTTATTTCCTTGCTTCAAATGCTTTGTTCTGTTTTGCTGTCCTGCTACACTTTGTTCCTGTGTCTTCAGTGTCTGATAATTTGAAAAACATTCTCCTAGAATTTTGAACAATTTAGATTTGCTTCCAAGGAACGTTAGACTGTTATAACTATTATTGTAGTGATTTAAATTTGCTTTTCTCCTCCATGGAAATGATATAAGTATCTTAGTGAGAGAATAATTTCAATACATTAGGTTTGTAAAATAATATCTGTGGAAATGCAATGTTCAATTGTTCTGTTTCTCCCCTCTGAAGTTGTTACGAAAACGTTTTATCAAACCTCCACGATACTTGCTCTATTCTTGAGCCTGTGAATCTCACGTGTGAGTGCTTTTTTGTGCCAAGTTCTCTGAACATTAATGTTTTTAGTTCCTGTGAACATAGTGGAGCTATTCTTATTTTCTGTTTTTGAAATTTTGGTTTACATTCTATGTTTATACTCCTTCTACAGAAATCTTGTGGAAGTTGGAGGATAAGCAGCTTTATTTGAACATAATTATATGCTGATACATAACATTAGGACAAAGAGTAATGGCTTTAAAGTAAATGAGGGTAGATTTAGATTAGCTGTTAGGAGGAAATTCTTCACTCAGAGTTTGATGAGGCACAGGAACAGGTTGCCAAGGAATTTGTATATGCCCCAATCCTGGCAGTGTTTAACGCCAAACTGGATGGGGCTTTGAGCAACCTGGACTAGTGGAAGGTGTCCCTGCCCGTGGTAGGGGGGTTGGAATTAGAAGATTACTTAAAGGCCCCTTCCAACCCAAACTATTCTATTATTCTATGATTCTTTGACTCTATGATTCTATGATTCTGTGATTCTGTGATTAGAAGGAAAGAAATCACTGTACCTATATTCAAATTTTAATGTGTGAATATTTTGATAATACCACTACATTCAGTAAATAGATATTCAGTTATCATTTCTGCTAGAATGGCTACTGTAGTACAGTTTCCCATCATTTAGTGTTTTAAATGTAGAATAGAATAGAACAGAACAGAACAGAACAGGTCAATTGGAAGGGACCTACAAAGGACAAGTCCAACTGCCTGACCACTTTAGAGGTAAACAAAAGTTAAAATGTATTCATGAGTACATTATCCAAATACGTCTTGAACACTGACATGCATGGGGCATCAACCACCTCTATAAGAAGCCTGTTCCACTGTGTGACCTCACACACTGTAAAGAATTTTTTCCTAATGTCTAGTCTGAACCTCTCCTGGTGCAGATTTTTGCTGTTCCCTCAGATTCTATCATTGGTTACCAGAGAGAGAAGATCAGCACCTCCTTCTGCATTTCCCCTCTTCAGGAAATTGTAGAGAGCAACGAGGTTGCCTTGCATCATGCTATTTCCATCCCTTACCCTGCCATGGGAAGTGACACCTTCCATTAAATCAGCCTCTTCTTCTCCAAACTAGACAACCCAAGTGTCCTCAGCCTTTCCTCACAGGACATGTTTTTCCAGCCCTTTTACCAGCTTTGTTACCCTCCTCTGGACATATACAAGTATCTTAACATCTTTTTTTATATTGTGGAGCCCAGAACTGCACACAATATTCAAGCTGAGGCTGCATCAGTGCTAAGTATAGCTGGAAAAACATCAATTTTGACTGGCTGGCTATGCTGTATTTAATACATCCCAAAATGCAGTTTGCTTGCTTGGCTGCTAGAACACACTGCTGATTCATGTTGAACCTTCAGCACCCCCAGATCCCTTTCAACAGGGCTGCTTTCCAGGCATTTGTCTCCCAGTCTATACCTGTGCCCAGCATTACTCCAACCCAGATGCAGAATCCAGCATTTCCTTAGTTGAATTTCATGCCATTACTGATTGCCTAGTGCTCCAGTGTATCTAGATCCTTCAAGGCCTCTTGTCCCTTCAGAGTCAACACATCTCAGTTTAGTGTCAGCAAAATTGCTAAGGATGCATTCAACTCCTGCATCCAGTTCATTGATAAAAATGTTGAACAGGCTGGCCCTAGAGTTGATCCCTGTGGAATATCACTAGTGACCATCCACCACCCAAATGTAGCCCCATTCGCTATGACCCTTTCAGCTCTACCACTCAGCCAGTTCATTGCCCAGCACAGCATGAACATGTTTATTTCACAGTTGGACAAGTTGTCTAGCAGGATGCTGTGAGGTACAGTTATCAAAAGGCCATACTAAAATCCAGAAAGATTACATTCACGATCTTCCTTTCACCCACAAAATGGGTGATCTTATCATGGAAGGAGACCAAATTACTAAGGCAAAACTTTACCTTTATGAATCCTGTTTCATGATCACTATGGGCAAGACAGCCATCTAGCATCTCATGTCCAACAAGAAATCACTATTTAAGGAATGTAATTTCTGTGTCTGTCATGCAGCTCATCTTTGACAGGAGAACTGGAAAGCTGCTCTGATAACTGGGTCAGGAGGAGTGTTTATACACTGCTCTGTGTTCATGGCCACCCAAGGATAACCAACAAATGTTGGTAATCTTGAGGCCTCTTGTTGGGCTTCCTGAGTTCAGAAGCAACCGCTGCATTGTAGTATGTTCCAGCGTCAAATAATTTAACTCACAGCAGGGTTACAAAAAATTACACTAAAGAGAGAAAGCCTAATGTGCTTTTAAGTACAGCAGTCCAGCTATGTGATTCTATTGAGTTAAGCTTCCCTGTTTTTGCTTAAAATGTAATTATTTTTAGGATTGTTAAAAACAAACAAACAAAAAACCCTGGATGAATAAAAGATATATAATCTGTCATTCCTGTTTGTATTTGTACTTTTATGTGTTGGAGAATCCACCAGAATATTTACATTTATGAAAGAGCAGGAAATTATATGTAAGTCCTCACTGTGCTGTATGTTACAAAAGCAAATAGAATTTGTTGCAATGTCTAAATGTTATTTGTTTTTTCAAATAATGTGAACCATATTTTTCATTATTTTAATGTCTCTGGAACTGTCTTTAAAAAATAAAGAGTTTTACGAAATTCCTTTTGCTTAGAAGATATGCTGGATTTTTATGAAAAAGATATAACATCATATAATAAACCAATATTGTGTTATTACATTTTTAGAATACATATTTATGAAAAGATTAATTCCAAAGCACACAATTTATTACTTACTGCCTGTGGAAAAAAAAATAATCTTAAATATGGATGCAATTAAGAAATTTCTTTCAACTTGAAAAAGTTTTAACATAGAAGATATATTTTGCACTTTAAAGACAAACTAACAGATATTTGATTAATAATCTAATGCAGCAAAATGTAAATGGCAGCTCTAGATTAATAGATATCTAATTAATACTCTTTCAAGAACACAGTCAATTAAAAAGAATGTGCAAGATAATATGTAACTGCATATTTTGTATCCTTAAAGCTAGTTATTTTGACTCCTCTGTGTATTCAGTCATTTGCTGGTATACTTCTACAAAGGCACCTTTTGCCCTTTCTGCTTTAAATGTATTCCATATTAACCTTTTCCTCTTGTGAATAATATTTTAATGTGTCATCCCAATGCAAGTGACTTATCAGCATTGGTCCTGAAGAACTGGATTTTTCAAGATGTTGATCAACAGTAAAAAAATCCCATCTTAGTAATACAAGTTAATAAAATAGGCAATTTCTTCAATGAAATAATACATAAGATTATTATTATTATTATTTTTAAATAATGCAATCAGAATAATGAACGGCAAATAGTTAAATTAGAAGTATAATAGGAAATGTGAAATCTCTTGAGTGCTTTCCCTGGCAGAGGAGAGGCTGAATGCAAGGAAGACTGGCCAACACCATGGACAATTTCCTTCAGGTGTCACTTTGAATGGTTAACCAGAAGGCCTTTCATTGGATGAGGCTGAATGAGGCTTATTTTTCTTAGCATGGCAGGTGTCTAATCTTTTCTCAAACTTGATATGTTTTGGCTTTCTCTTGCAGCTCTTACTGTTCTGAAACACTTTTTTCCATTGATATATTTATTCTGTTGAAATTCACAATGTCTTTTATTTTGGAAGCTTGGATTGATGACTGTGTTCAGACTTGAAAGCTGAAGGGCATGCCAGAAATGCTCAGTTCATCTGCAAATAGTATCAGTTCCTGCTTTGGTTTGGCATGAAGGTATTTCTTTACTGAACAGTCAGATGGACTAAGATACTGGTTCTCAGAGATACCAAAGCCTGTGGGAGAATTAGTGAGTAAAATCTAAAATAAATAAATAAATAAATAAAAATGCAGGCATGCAGGGTTTTGATATGCATTTTGTTCAGGCTGAGCCTATGCCAGCTAAAGAAGTAATAGTCTCAGACTGGGTTAGCTTAAACAACTGAAACATTAAGTATTTGCTATCCCAGTTGCTTTTGGTTGTATCTATAACAGTTTTAGTTTGAATGTAGAAGTGCATTTTTAAGTGAATCTCCTGACTACACCTTTCTACTGCATGTCAATTCACATCATAGAGCAGCCTCAATACATAAGAGTCGAATTGCACTGGGAGGAAACAAAATTGGAAGATGAGTTCCAGATGCATATTTCATGAATTCGGAACATCAGTGGTCATTCAGTACATGGGACCCCTAAGCGACACTCTTGAAAGATGTGCAGTGCAAAACATGAGACCTTATCACCAACTGTTTTATCCATTGGGCTGCACTGCCTGGTAATGCAGTCTTCAGTTTGGAAGTACGTGTATTTGTACGTATATGCCTGCTCAGCTTTGGTACCATCTACTAGGAGAAGAAGAAAAAGAAATGGAAGTGGGTCTACATGAGAGTTTTGGGGTAAAGATCTTGCTTTTAATGTTGAGCGTCAGGGTTTTTAAGCAAAAGAATAAGCTTCATGTGTTTGGGGAAGCAGTACTATGTGTACCTAACAACAATAAAATTCCAAATTCACTCATTTTCACGTGAGTGGCTATGGGTATTGGCTCCATGTTACACAACAATGTAATAAAGAATATACTTAATACTCTTTCCATTTATGCTCTTTCTTTCTTTTGTTCTGTATATGTGTATCTGTCTTCTGGTTTGGCTTTCCATTTTTTTTAATAGTGATTTTATTGCATTTTTAAGTATGTTTTTATTATTTTTGCCAAGGCTTGGAGTTAGAAAAGGCTCTTCATAAATGTGCTTCGGTATTCCAAAAAACCCCAAATAAAAATAAGAGATGAAACATATGAAAGAATAAAAAACTAGCCTTAGAGTACTATCAGCTATTGGAAGCTTTGTGTTCCTCCTTTCCTGGGAATTGCTATTGTTATTGTATTCACTTTTTCCATTGTTTTGATCAACGTGGGCCAACATTTTTAGTGGTGAGAACTAAACACAAATTTCAGTGGCTGATTTCACCTGATGGTGTCTGAGATAACTGGTGAAGTCTTATTCTCCAGGGTGTTTTGCTCTTATGTGGCAGAAAAACTTTCCTCCCTAGAGTCGGCAGCAGAACTCCTCCACTTGAGAAACTTAAATGCCAGTGAAGATAAAAAACTTCACAGGAGCCTGCTTCTTAGGTATACTGAATCCTACCCCATATGTGCTGATTGTGTAATAGTAGTAATAATAGTAATAGTAGTAGTAGTGATTGGTGGTAGTTTTTGAACCAGATTATCTGATCTGCTTTAAAATAGAAGAAAATGAATATTTGTTATTTGTTATAAAATTTAAGAAGGTAACATTGCAGCTGGTCAAGATTTGAGGCCAAATCTGTTTTTGAAAATGGTTCAGAAGGGCATGTTGTTATAATTAACTGTGTGCTTGTTTAGGAGCCTTTGCCACCTGCATTCCTTTTATCTCTGGCCTTGGTGAAATGGCAGAGGATGTTCTCATTACACCAGTCCTCCACTGGTATCATGTTTTCAATGAAGCCAGAAGATCACCAGCATGGTTAGGCTGGGGCTGCTTTGTTCACTCACAGGCAGCACCAGGAGACCACAGCACAGAAGGACTCCGCATTCTGCTTGCTGGTGCACATAGGGTCCCCTGACTCCAGGAGAAACCCCACTAGACGTCTGTCTCAGTAGCTTGCTTTTCAGAAGCACCATTTTACTCAGATGTGGACAGAGGAAAAAAAAAAACAAGACCTGTATGCCCTAGATAACAATTTTCTAACTCCTTTTAAGGGTAATATTAGATAATAAAATAAATAAAAATAAATAAATAAATGAAACTTTAGACATAACTGTTGATTGTTTCTTGCTTTCAGTTACAATGATTTGCTGCATTTAGACTACACTAACCCTAAGAAACAATTACTTTTAAAAGGGTGGAAATTAATGAAAATGTGATCTTAGAGATGCTTATTTCTGTGTATTGACTTCAGTTATCTTTGCATTTAAGTCTGTTCACATTTCAATACAAATAACTTGTTTTTCTCTTTGGGGTTTCTGGGTGGGGTGAGGAGAGACCATTGTTTATTAAGTGTGGTCCACAGTCTGTTTATTTTCATCCCATGTTCTTTACTTCCTCTGGCCAAGTCTAAGGCAAAAGTCGTGAGAGAGGTCATGTATATGCCTCCTTGGCCTCAAAAAGTCTGCCCGTTGAGTGCCAAAGAGGACTATGTGTCAACGAGAGTGCTTTTTGCAGCCAGCACTATGACTGAAATCTGAATGCTTGTACTCTTTCTGGCTTTTGGTGAGCTGCTGCTGTAGCTCTGTTCTTCGTTAAAAGAGAATAACTCCAGGCACATAATCTGAGCTAAAAATATTACTGAGTCACTTACTGATTTTTTTTTCTAGTGTGCTCTTTACTGTCACTACATAAATGTGTAAGACTATGCTACCTGAAATAGACATGTGTGTAAACTTAATGCCAGTCAGAGTCATAAATGAATATACTAAAAGTTCAGGTATAGTTTTAATTAGGAGCATATGAGGCTAATCTTTAAAAACCATGTAACTGAATACATTATATCAGTTTGGCAGCTTATTCTGAGTTCACTCTGCACATCCAATTAAAGCTAAACCTGATGTAGAAACAACTAATCACTTCTATGGGCTAAAATTAGAGTGTGTGGGTGGAAATTTTTAAACATTTTTCCTGCTGAGTTATAATACATTTCTTTGAGCATTTCAATGTTGGATATTAATAAGCAAAGTAGCTCCCTGCACTCTTTGGCTTAAATGACACCATTTATCCATCTGAAGTTGAAAACATTTGGGAGTATCAGAATGTTTGAGGATGAGGCTCATAGTCTGTTTTGTTGCTCTAAAATAAAATCTTAAGCCTAGCTAGATTATTTATTATCCTTTTGACTTGGGGAGTTAGACAAAATTGTAGGGTCTTGCAGGTAAACAATGAATTAAGGATAAAATCTTGTTGTTAGAGTTTGGAAACTTAAAATACAATCATGGCCTTTTTATAATAATGTGTCAAGTCCTGAACCCCAGGCAGTGTAAAAGTAAAGTTCTTTGGTCCCTTGTTTAACTAGGTACTCAGTTAGATCCAGTTAGGAACTGGAGCACACCAGATTGAGACAGATTGAGAGAGTTGGGACTGTTCAGCCTGGAGAAGAGAAGGCTCGGGGGGGATCCTATCAATGTCTACTAAAACCTGAAAGGAGGGTGCAAAGAATCAAAGAATCACAGAATATCCTGAGTAGGAAGAGACCCACAAGGATCATCAAGTCCAAATCCTGGCTCCACACAGGACCACCCAAAAATCAGGCTCCAATATGTTGGAGGGCTTTGTCCAAATGTTTCTTGAACCCAGGCAGGCTTGGTGCTTTGACCACTTCCTCTGTGAGCCTGTTCTAGTGCCCAACTACCCTCTCTGTGAAGAACCTTTTCCTAATATCCAGTCTGAACGTCCCCTCAGCTTCATGCTGTTCCCTTGGGTCCTGTTTCTGTCACCAGAGAGAAGAGATCTATGCCTGCCCTTCTGCTCCCATCAGAGACCACCATGACTCTTCCCCTCAGCCTCCTCTCCTCTAGGCTGAACAAACCAAGTTAGCTCAGCCAGTCTTCATACACCCTGCCCTCCAGACCCTTCACCATCTCAGTGGTGCCCAGTGACAGAATTTGTTTAAACATCAGGAAACACTTCTTTACTGTGGCGGTGACTGAGCACTGCTACAGGTTGCCCATAGAATTTTTGGTGGCTCCCATTTTGGAGATCTTTGAAAATCATCTGGCACGGTTCTGGCAACCTGCTCTAAGTGTCTCTGCTTGATCAGGGGAGTTGGAATAGATAACCTCCAGAGGTTTCTTCTAACCTTAACCATTCTGTGATTCTGTGGTAAAAACAAAACAAAACAAAACACCACCAGCAAAAAACAAAACAAAACAAAACAAAACAAAACAAAACAAACACCTCTCTCAAGACTTCTTTTTAGAACCAAGTGTCCTTTATTAAGGTTACATCTCTTTTTTCCTGCTGTCTCACTTTCATTGCTATTTTCTTCCTCCGATCCCTTGACCCAACCCTACACAAAGTAATAACCAAATAACTATGACAGAACATGACAAAACACTTGCATGTGTTTGGCATGTGATTTCATTCTCAGTGATGACATAAACCGAGTTGGGGCTGCCAGCCTCTCTTGTTTCATAAAATAGGTTTCTTTTAGCTCTGCAAAATGCAGGAAGTGGTTTATCATCATAGAACCATGTATCTGGGCTGTAAGTAAACATTGAAGGACTTGGATTATAAGCCTTTGTTTTCTACTGTTCAGTTTTATAGCATCATTTTTAAAACTAGAAAGTCCAATGTCCAGACAAAGAGATTTCATCATTCCTTAAGAAACCTAAAACCCCTTTTTTTGATTTCAAGAGTTCTTTCAAGGGAGGAACAACTTTTTATATGCATCAGCTGAAAAATAATTGAAAGCTCTATGACTATTCTAATGCAGTTTCCACCCATCTGTGGTGGTAACAGATTATGGCAAATTGTCTTGCACTCAGTTTTCCCACAGGAAATTTGTGTGCAGTGTTTGAATCCAAAAACATTTTATGAGTGTTTTTAATCTGCAGTGTGCCAAGAGGTAGGAATGGTGATGTATTCCATGGAAAATGTCTATAGGCTCAGTTAGGGTGACTTTATCTTCCTCTATACACCTGTTTCTTACCCCTAATATTTTCAATGACTTTTTTTACTTTTTTTTTTTTTTTTTTTTTTTCAGTTACATTTCATTTTATCATGCTGGTGCTGGTCTCTCTAAAGATTTAATAATCTTAATTTTATCTGTCTTGACAATAAACATGTACACATTACTTACTCTTGTACCTATACAATTATGTCAGGCATAATCACATTTGACTGAGTTCAGGAATTAGAGGTGCTCTGAAAATAGTACTGCTGTGTGTTTGCCTGTAAATGCAGGCAAATACAGGAACTATATTCTTTATGGCACTGATAGACCAAGTCTGAGGAAATATGGTTTTGCTCAACAATATCAAAGCAATAGTAAAACAAAAAACTGCCTTGAGCACCCCTTCTGACACTGAAGAAGAGTAGTACCAAAAAGCTAAATGGCTTTAGGAATATCTCCTACAGGTAATATCAAAAGCTTTCTCCTTTTCTTTCATGCAGAAAATAAATAATTTCTAGCAAAAATAAGGAGAAAAGCCAGGATATTGAAAGAGAATGATGACCAGAAAAAGGGAAGAGAAATAACCAAGAGGGTAAAACCCGGGTGTAGGTCTTAGGAGATGTCAGTAGAGATGGGAAACCTGAACACAAGTGAAAAACATGAAGTCCACAAGGGTCTACAGGTGGGTTGAGCAATTTACAGGGACTGTGAAAGTAGAGTCTTACAACCAAATTTATTGGGCTTTCCCAAGGGATAACTTCCTGAAGAGCATCTTTCAATACTTAAAGGGAGCTTATAAAGAAGATGGACAATGATTTTTTACTCGGACAGATAATGATAGGACAAGGGGGAATGGTTTTAAACTAAAAGACAGGAGATTTAGGTTAGAAGTTAGGAGGAAATTCTTTATGCAGAGGGTGGTGAGGCACTGGAACAGGCTGCCCAGAGAAGTTGTGGGTGCCCCATCCCTGGAGGTGTTCAAGACTAGGTTGGATGGGGCACTGGTCTAATGGGTGGCATCCCTTCCCACAGAGGAGTTGTAACTAGATAATCTTTAAGGTCTCTTCCAAACCAAACTGTTCTATGATTCTATGTTTTTATGTTTCTATGATTCCATGATTCTATGAAGAGTGTGCAGAGTTTAATGCATTACTTTACTCATTCCAAAATAGAACGATTCCTTTGCCAGATATATGGTGATTTTTGTTTAGTTTTGTTTAGTTTAGTTTTTTAAACACACATCTATAGTCTTTCCAACCTTCTATGTTAGTAAAAATCTGGTTTATGTAACCTCTGGATATATACTCATAAATATACTCATGCCTATGAGTGTATACTTTGGCTATACTATTCATATATAGTTTGGTAGTTTTTTGTTTTTTTAAATACCTTATCATCTTGCGTAGGTATAATATTATACTGCATTTAACAGCCCAATTCATAGATCAGTGCTATCCATTGTTAAGATTGTCTGACTGACACCTAATAACTTGTGCTGCACTGTAACAGCCTCATGGCTAGAATACTTTTTTATTGTTTAAAGTATTTTTATTACTTATCTTGTTGTAACAAACCAATCTTCTACCAGAGTTAATGGTGTGCAGATGGATGTAATCATGCTATTAAAACCGTAAAGTATAGAGAAAACAATGATTATACTAGTAGCTGAGCAACATCTCAGTTTTCCATTATACTTCCCTGGATTCTTAGTGAGTGTTTATTTTTCTGTCTTAAGGCAAACTTACTCTTTACTGCAAAATTTCCAGGCTGTGTTATTTCTGCATTCTCATCACAATTTTTTCCAGTTACTTCAGTACTTTTTCAACCAACACTTCTGTAATGCTTAACCCCATATGTTTTGTGTTCTGTGGCTGTTTAGAAAAGGAAGCCAACGGATTGCAGATTTCCTAAGCCAGTTCATTGCCATTGAACTCTGTGATTATATAGGATGGTTTTAAGCAGATAGGGGCTAAATGCCACACTTACTGTAGCGATGCAGCTTCTTGATTGCCTTAGGATATAGACATGGGTAAACTCATATCTGCCTGCAAGAGATTATATAAGCTTTCCCTGCATGCAGATCTATGTGTTGGATCAAACTTCCAAAAAAAAACCAGAACCTGAAAACAATTTTTCTTTGTTTGTTTTGTTATGAGTTTTAGTTTCCAACACAGACTTAAGTGTCCAGCTTGATTTTTAAATACAGTACTTTATAAATAATGTATTACAGCTAAGGCTTTGTGCTTCTCTTATTTTTTATCATCCTCTTCCCAGGCATAAGGTGTTATCTCCTCCATTTCTTGAAACATTGTTCATGACCAGGGCCCAAACATCCAACACTGCTGCTGTGTCCACCATATATCAATATAGATGGATTAGAAGTAGTTTTCAGAGCTGACATATTGACCTACTAGCATAAAGCTTCATGTAAATTATCAATGAGCTCTTTGTAAGGTCTTCTAATGGAGTATTAGTCATTCAAAAGAGTAGACACAGCTACAGCTTCTGGCTGTTTTCCAGTGTGTTCCCCTTATCAGCAATGGACAGCACAGGAAGTAATGAACTTAAATTGTAACGAAGTAAAATTCAGGTTAGATTTGGGAAAAATACAGCTTCGTAATAAAGATACTGAAGTATTGAAAGAGATTGAGAAGGTTTTTGAATCCTTCAGTTTTTGATATCTTTTAAGAACGTGCTTCGATTGTTGTGATTCCTGTCTTTGGATACCACAGAATGAAGTAAATCTCTGGACTCCAGCACTGTGATTTTATTGTATTTTAATACAAAACAAACAAACAAACAAACAATCTTTCCTTTTTTCCTTTTTTTTCCATTTTTTCTTTTTTCTTTTTTTCCCTTTTTTCCTTTTTCCCTTTCTCCTTTTCTCCTTTTCTCCTTTTCTCCTTTTTCCCTTTATTTTGTAATTAGTTGTTTGCAAAGGGAGGAAAGATGGTGATGAGACAGTGTCTATTAGAAATAGATTGATACTATGAATGGTGCAGAAGAGTCTGGTAACCTGTCCTGATCATACTGGAATCCAAATTGGGTTTGAGCAAGTCATTTTCAAGAAATTGCTTAGAAAGAGGTATGAAGTAAGACTCACATAACGGTCATTGTGGGCAGGTATTTTAAAACAATATTTGGAAGGGTCATTGTGACCACTTCTTTGGGATGCAGTAGTATCTACCAGCTGATTGGAGCTAAGTTCCTCCTTTGTGTTTTTCAGTGGACATATCTGTCATAACAAAGCTCTGCAACAGTTTTTACCTCAAGCAGAAAGTCTGAACTCTTCCCAGGTAACCAAGAAAGGAGGTTCTCCACGTGCTTTTTTTTTGCCACCACAAAGAAACTGGTTAGAACTAATCATTCTGAAGAGTAAAATAATGAGTACTTTCTTTCATTTATCTTATGCCAAGGCTTACTTTACATGCTACTGACTGTGAGTTTAGAATATATTATTAAACAATTGGTATATAAGATGGGAGGAAAACAGAGGAAGAAGAGGAGGGTAAGTTCTCTTTGAGAAAATGTGATGGAAAAACAATTTGAATTAGACCCTACAGGTAAGTGTAATAATTATTTATTATTGTCAGTAAGCACATCACTTTCTAATATAATCTTGTTTTTCTGTTTAGTATCATGGAAATACCTCAGGGTATTTTCTAATCTGTTCATTCATAATGTATGAACAAATCTTGCTCATTTAGAATAAGCAGGTAATACTGCATTCAGGTGTTTCTATGTGCAAACCTCTACTGAGTTGCTCAAGTGCTACAAATGAATCTTGATTTCTACCCTTTGCTTCCTGTTGGGAAAGCCTAGAAATCCCACTGTGCTTTTTACCTTCCTGCTGGCTTGTTTGGTTCTCAAGGACATTCAAGGTCCTTGGCTGGTCCTTGGTAGTCCCAGGCCCAGCTATTCAACAGTGAAACAGCTTTTCAGTCAGACTCAGTTGTTACCCATATTTACAGAGCTGTCATAGAAAGTGATTTTCCAGAACAGAATTTCTAAGATATTGCCCTAGAGCACAGTTTCCAAACAGTGCTTTGGGTGTGAAACATGTTTATTGGGTGCATATATTAAGTTTATATTGCTAACAATCTCTGCTTTAAGCCTTTCTCTAATTTTTAATAGAAAATATTTCTAGCTCCATTTAGCCATGTATTTCATTATCCATTTCTCCATCACAGCACTAATGCAAATGTGACACTTAGGTTTTGAGAGGCAGGCCAAAGGAGCAGGATAAAATGGCAAAAGCTACACTTGTAGCTGAGTGCTCCAGGACTGACACTGGCAGCCAATGGGAAGCCCTAGCTTAGACACATTTGTGGTAACTCAAATACCAGACAAGGGAATTTTTTAGAACATCATTTTCCCACAGGGACATAAAATCTCTTGGTTCCCAAGTGAAAAAATGAAAATGCATTGTTTTATTTTTAACTGAGAGAGCCCGGGAAGAGTTTATTGAGGAAGGCTGTAAGGTGGCCATGTTATATTAAAAACTCAGTTGTTATTGTCCCTACATTGATCATGTTTTTGCACTAAAAGTAGAGATTACTTTGGGAACCACAATCCAGGATTCCAAAGAGGCTTATAAGAAAGGCTTTTTGAATCTTGTAAATGATTTGCTGCATGACTGAAAGCTAGTTATTTGACTTGGTTAGTTAACCTGCCACTAAAATGTACATAATATTAAACTGCATGCATATAATATTAATTTGAAATTCAGTCACTCTATTTATTTAAAGTCTTTTGAAATAGCTGTAGTCTACATGTAATGATCAATTATAAAACTATAAAACACTTGCAAAATTTCTTCTATATCTTCAGCTTGTGAACCCGATTTCTTTACTATATTTATTTATTTTTAAGGAAATTATAGTTCTATCTGTAACATGAGTTTTCAGAGCAGAAAATGTAACCGTGAGGTATTCTTGCCTTAATTTTATTTATTTATTTATTTATGTTTTTTTCTTCAATCAATATATTCTTGTCAGGCCTGGAATTCAGTCAAATTTAAGAATTCTAGGGTTCTGGTCATCTATGAATGTACTATTTCCCAACTTATGGAAGTGAATTCTTGCAACTGTGTTTTCTCATGCTCTACAGAGTGATCACTTCATTGCTGTCTAGCATTCTTTCAGAGTTTGAAACACATCTGATATAAATAGAGTACCTTTCTGTTTTAGCCACTGAGTGGTACTAGATGGTTCTGGCATTCATTACCTTGACAGCTATTCTTTTGTTAGTGTAATTAAGTACCAGTTGGACCTGCAGACTCATCACAGGGATCAGTGGTATGTTTACTGTGATATGGATTTTTTACTCATTTCTAATTTATTTATTTTATTTCCTATCATTCAGTGCAAGCGAATTTCCTGTTCCTTAAATTTCCTTATAATTCTGCTTGATTTGATTTTTTCTATTAGGTTTCCTGGAAGGTTACATTTACTTTTCAATTTTCTGACTTTTTGCTGATCACTGTGCTTTTTGTGCAATAGTTATGTCATTCTCTTTCCTTCCCTGCCCTAATCCTTATTTTCACCATCATCTTTTCAGTTCTCTTACCTGTATGCTTTTCACAGATACCTGATCCACTACATAGGCATGAAGCATATGTACATCAGTTAAACAGAAAAATGTGCTTTACTGTCTAGCAGATGAATAACAGAGACCACACACAGTGACCTGTTCATGAACAGAATTATTGCTTCTTTGCACTTTGTGAGCCATGTGATCTTGTTGCTTTGAATTCATGTCATTAGTTAATTATAATTATTTATTCTCTGTTTGCAGCACTCTGTGGGAAAACCTGTTTCCACCAAAATCAAAATTCCATTTGAAGACTAAGTCTAAAATATGTATATTTTTCCAAAAGTCCACATTCACTAATAAACACAGGACTGAAAAAAATAAAAACAAAAGATGAACATTGGCTATTTTTTCTCTATCATTTTGCTAACATTGAAATGCTAAAACTTAACTTCTGAATACCAAATTGATAGTTTACTTTGAGACAGTGACTAAAACCCCACAACTCTTGGAGATGCTTATTAAACAATTATTCTGTTTTTCTTGTTTTTGTTGATTTCCATCTTTTATTATTTAGTTTACAATCATTGGACTAACCTTAGTTTAGTCAGTTTTGAAAATTAATCTGTTTTACACTCTGAATCTCTTTATCTCTTATGTTAATTTATAAGTCTCATATAACAGCTTCTCCCTCCCCCCCCCCCCCCCCCCACTTCTTCCTATAGTAACTTTTCTTTCTTCTACAATTTGCTTTATTTTTATTTTTAAATTTAAGCAGAGCCTTTTTTACAGCTCTGAACATCTTGGCCTTTAGTATTTTTATATTTTTTCTGACAAACTCTTTGTTCAGAGAGTCATCTTGCCTTTTGTTAAATTGTATGTCATAAAAGAAAACTGGAAGTCACCTAGTCCAGTCCCTTCAAATGGTTGTGAAATTATTTCCTACTCGGTATATTTCAACACTTTTTTTTTTTTTTAAATTCCATTTTTTAAATATCAAAAGATACAAAGGTAGTAATTCTTTGTATTCGAAAATTATAACATAGTTTCATAGACCTTTGAAAATTATAACATAGTTTCATAGACCTCCTGGCTTATCTGCTTCACACTCAATCATTTTTTCTCATTCTATTTGCATTCTATACTTCTAAACTTGTAAGAATTACAAAAATCTTTTTTTCTTTTTTTTTTTTCCAGTGAATTTATTTTTTTTTTCAATGATTAATCTATAGCCATGATTTCATGTCTGCCCCTTGCTACTCATTTTCTTTAGTTCTCTGTGGTCTGTTTTTGTTACCAGTATTAGTCTTTTCTTAGTCTATGTTCAAGGCTTTGCTGTAGTTGATTGTAATTGATTTGAACAATTCTCTTCCTCTGCAAATGTAATTGCTATCTCTAATACAACTGTATAATAATCTGTATGGTACTGAAGATGACCGCTTTTTACCTAGCAGACCTGTCAATCTCTCATGCTTATTAGAAACTCATTTTTCAACTTACCCTTTTCGTTTTCTGCCTCCCACAAACTAAGCTGGATAGGACATGAAAAGGATGGCCCAGGATAGGAAAGGCATGTTAATCCACAAGTGGATTGACTCTTTCTTGCCAGTATTAGAGCTAGTCACTGGATAGAAGTTGAATTCTACTGCAATTGAATATGTATCTGTTAACATAGATTGTTGAGGGCTTCTGTTTTTAAAGATGAATGATTTGTGATCACCTTAGCCAGATTCCAGCATAGGACACGCAACAAATGATATCCTTGCAGCTTTGTCTGTATTTATTATTATTCTTCAGTTTCTAGTCTAAACAAGTTTTGTTGTTTAGTGTAGTTAAATGTCTATTCTATTCCGCTGTGGAAGAGATTGGATTTCAGGTTATAGGAAATGTTTATCAAATTAAATCTACATAATGGCAACAAAAAATAGTACATGTACTGTGTTTTGAGATCCACAACAATCTGCAAGGAAATGGGAAAGTGCAAAGATATTTATTCATTTCTGTGGGGGACTGAAACCAGGAAAGGGAGAAGAACCTCCACTCGTGCAATCTCTTCTCTGTTCTTTGCTGTAAGGTCAGGAATCCAATCTCCAAAATTTATGAAACTGGCATGACTCAGCACCCTCTTGAAAAATACCTTGCCCACAGAGCTGTCTTGGGGCTTGCCTTGCAGAGCAGCATGTCACAGTGTAGGATGTGGTCCTGTCTGGGATTTCGTGCACCTTTCAATTTGATAAAGAAATTGAGGTATCTGTATCCAGTTTGGGGAATGAAACAACTGGGGGAAAAGAAAGAAAGAAAGATTTTCTTCATTTTTCTTCTGTGAACGTAAAAAAAAAATAAAAAATTGAAATTACTGATTTATCAGCCACTTAGCTGGTGGGGCTGTGGAAAAAGACAGTACTTCAGTGCAGGTGGAACACATAAGCCACCAGCCCCCTTCCATTGCTAAATTCTGATGAAACGGGTGAAGACACTGAATTTTGTGATAGTTGTTTCCTCAAAGGACAGGCTTTGAAACCTGTATCTTTGTCAGAAAAACACACGAGAAAGTGAGGCTTAAATCAGACATCCTCAGAGTGCTTTGATGTTATTGCAAACACTGGGAACGTTCACTCCTTTTCTCTGAGGCACATTGGATATCTATCCAAGTCTTTGGACAGATGGATCTGATAGCATTAGAGTCTGGTGAACTTTTCTTAGTTCAAGAGAAAATACCAAATGCAGAGAGAGAGCAAGAGGTGAGCAGGTTATCCACCAGGAATGGTGGGAGTGCTACAGCACTGGTGGTGTAGACATGTTGAAGAGATGAGGAAGTGAGACTAAGTCAGGTGAGGTTACTGTTGCTTTTTCTTCTCTAAACTTCTGTACTTATCTCATTTTAAAAAGAATATGTATGAGACTCTAGCTGAGCTGGAGCAGAAATGAGGGGAAAAAGAGACCTCAAAAGTTATGGTAGTGCATCTAGATATTTAAAGATCTTTTATCATCAGTGTTGTCCCTGTCATTTATAGTGACTTGCAGTGTCTAACAGCTTTAAATCTGCCTATTTCTTCCCATCTCTTGTTATTTACAGATAGTAATATTCAGGTGTTTTCTGCTTTGGTCTTTCTATGTTACCCTATTTCTTAAAGTGATTTCTTCACATATATGAACACCTTTACCTCCAAAATGATAGAGGCAATGGATTTTCATCAAACTCTTGGTGTCTTTACTAGGTAAATGATTACCTTTCCCAGCCTTTAAATGCTTTCTGCATGGTTCTTGCATTTTAATCAGTTGACCACTTGAACACAGACGTTTCAGCTGTTCACTTCTAAAGCAATGGTATTCAATAGCAAACAGAGATCATGAAATGCTTGTAGGGCTGTCTCTATTCAAAAAGTTAATTTGCTACAGTAGGCAGTTAATTCTGTCTTTCTCTCTTCTACCTTATATTAATTGTTTAGCACTGTAATAACACTTGTAAAAGAAAAGTACATTGAAGATAGTTTGTTGTCTGAGCTGTATTGATGCTACTTAATTATATCCAAAGAAAAGTACCCTTTTTGGAATTTTACAAAACAATCTTAAAATATGTCAAAATAAGATGTTGAGAGTTTATGTAGTAATATCACAAGCTTATAATTGGAGCACTGTTGCTCATTCAGAGCAAAAACTAATTATGTCTCTTTGGATGAAAGATGCGCAAATCTCCACCTTGCTTCCAACTTTAAGATATATTCTGAAACCAAAAATATTTGTTTGTGCATCGAAAAATGCACATCTGCAGTGGATAATAGTGAAATGTAGGTGGTAGTAATTTGTTGGTTTTGTTTCTAAATCATTTGTAGATTAAATGTTTTCAATCAGAATTTTTGTCTTTCTACTTGTCATGGTTTTGGCTAGGACAGAGTTAATTTTCTTCATAGATGCTCACACAACGCTGTGTTTTGGATTTTTGATGAAAACAGTGGTAATAACACATTGATGATTTTGGTTGTTGTAGAACAGTGCTTACACATTGTTTTTCAGCTTCAGACTTTTCAGCTTCTCATGCTGCCCACCCAGTGGGGTTACACCAAAAGCTGAGAGGGGACACAGCCAGGACTGCTGACCCAAACTGGCCAAAGAGATATTCCATATCATACAATAATGTTATCTGCAATAAAAGTTGCGGTAAAGAAGGAGGAAGGGTGTGGGTTGGGGTGCAGGGGACACAACAGCATGTAGAGTGATGGCATTTGTCTTCCCAAGAAACCGTTGTGTGTGATGAGCCCTGTTTTCCTGGAAGTGGCCAAACACCTGCCTGCTGATGGGAAGGAGTAAATGAATTCTTGGTTTTGCTTTGCCTGCACACAGCTTTTCCTTTACCTAATAAAATGTCTTTATCTCAACCCATGAGTTCTCGCACTTTTACCTTTCTGATTCTCTCCCTCATCCCAGTAGAGGAGAGCGAGCATGTGGCTGCGTGGTATTTACCTGCCTACTGGGACTAAACCTCAGCAATCCTTTTTGGCACCCAATGTAGTGTCTGAAGGGTTTGAGATTATGACAGATTTGATTGCAGTGTGGAGTGTGCTAAATCAAATCAACAGATGTTATAGTTGTTTACTAATTGCCAGGCTTCTTTGCTTACCATGGAGCTTGCTTGACTTACTCTATTAGAGTCCAGTGCTTGTTAGTGGCTGCCTTTGCTTCTGCTGTTTGTTCTACTCCTTATCTTGCTTTGCTGTGCCTGTGGACATTTTGATAACAGCTACTGCCATGAGCCCGGGCTAGCAGACAGCCAGGGCATTGGTGATGTCCCTTTGCTGCTTTACTAGACAGGCTGGAACTCCAGACTGATCTCAAGTCAGAGGGACTGTGACCTGTGGATGTGCCTACGTGGTAAAGAAGTCGTAGAGTACTCAGTGTTCTCCATGTCTGTTGTTACATGTTCACCCCTCTCATCCATCAGAAGGGGCATTGATACCTTACACTCTCCTTGGTCTTTCTTTTTTTTTTGAGCAATATACCTATAGAATTCCCTCCTGTTATTCTTTGGATCCCTTGCCAAGATCAATTCCATCCGTGCCTTGGATTTACTGATCCCATCCCTGCACGTCTGGACAGCATCCCTGTGCCCTTCCCAGTCCACATGTCACTGCTTCCACTGCCTGTGCATTTCATAGAATCATAGAGTCATAGAATATATGAATTGGAATGGACACACAAGGACCATCGAGTCCAAATTCTGAGTCCCCACAGAACCACCCAAAAGATCAGACCATGTGTCTGAGAGCATTGTCCAAATGCTTCTTGAACTCTGGGGGCTTGATGCTGTGACCAGTTCCCTGGGGAGCCAGTTCCAGTGCCCAACCACCCTCTCTGTGAAGAACCTTTTCCTGATATCCAGCCTGAACCTCCCCTGCTGCAGCTTCAGGGTGTTCCCTTGAGTCCCATCATTGGTCACCAGGAAGAAGAGACCAGTGCCAGACTCTTTGCTCCCCCTTGCGAGGAAGCTGTAGACCACGATGAGGTTTTCCCTCAGTCTCCTCTTCTCTAGGCTGAAAAATTCAAGTGACTTCAGCCGCTCCTCATACACCTTCCCCTCTAGACCCTTCACCATCTTCGTTGCCTTCCTTTGGACACTCTAGCACCTTTATGTCTTTCTTATACTGTGGCACCCAAAACTTCACACAATACTCAAGGTGAGGCCACACCAGCGCAGAGCTGAGCAAGACGATCACTTCCCTTGGCTGGCTAGCAATGCCATGCCTGATGCACCCCAGGATATGGTTGGCATTCCTGGCCACCAAGGTACACTGCTGGGTCATGTTCAGCTTTCTGTTGATCAAAACCCCCATAGTCCTTTCTGTGGGGCTGCTCTCCAGCATCTTGTCACCCAGTCTGCACATGTAACCAGGGTTGCCCCTTCGCAGGTGCAGAGTCCAGCATTTGCTCTTGTTAAACTTCATATATATTGGTGATTGCCCAGCTTTCTAATTTGTCCAGATCTCTCTGCAAGGCCTCACCACCTTCGACAGAGTCTACAGCTCCACCTAATTTGGTGTCATCCACAAACTTGATCAAAATACCTTCAAGTCCTTCGTCAAAATCATTTATGAAAACATTGAAGATGACTGGTCCTAAAACAGAGCCCTGGGGAACCCCACTAGGAACAGGTTGCCAGTCTGATGTAGCCCCATTTACAAGAACCCTCTGGGCCCAATCCATCAGCCAGTTGTTCACTCATTTATTATTCTTTTATATAACTGGATTCTGGTCATTTTGTCCAGAAGGATACCGTGAGAGACAGTTTTGAAAGCTTTACTGAAATCTAGGAAGATTACACTTACTGTCTTTCTTTGGTCAACTAGCTGGGTGATCTTTTCTAGAAGGAAATTAAGTTTGTTAAACATGACCAATAACTCCCAGAATAATCTTCTCCATAATTTTACCGGGCACTGAAGTGAGACTGACAGGCCTATAGTTGCCAGCATCTCCCTTCTTGACCTTCTTGAATATTGGGACCACATTTGCCGGCTTCCAGTCAGTGACCTCTCCAGATTCCCAAGACCATTGAAAAATAATTGAGAGAGGTCCCATGATGGCATCAGCCAGCTCTCTGACTACTCTGGGATGAATCCCATCATGCCCCATGGGATTGTATGCATCCAGGTGGAGCAGCAAATCCTGCACAAGTTCAGTCCCTTAATTTCCTTCTTGCACCTCAGTTTGACCATCAGGCCCTTGCTCAGCCATCCAGTCTGCCCTTACTGCCCACTTTCTAATACAGAGGGATGGAGAGTTCTTGTGCTCTAAGGAAAGCATCCTTGAAGAGTCGCCAGCTCTGTTCAGCTTCCTTGGTTTGATCCATTTTATGTAGTTCAAAGGCACATCCTTTTTTTTAGAGGAATTGTTTTTTCTTTTATCAATATAAAATTTAGCTACTGTACACAAAATTTATCCAAGCAGAGAAGTATTATAAAGAGAATTTAAAGAGATTGGTAGCAATATATTTAAATGCTGAGGAGCTTGTGTTTTTTCTATATTGACATAATATTTCAAAATCTCTATGCCTAAAGCATATGTTTTAGTAGATATGTAGATTTGTAGATATTTAATACATTATCTTCATATATCAGTGTATGGTATCAATGTAACAATGTTGGCAGGAATGGTAAGAAGACAGGTGTTTTGAGTAGTCAGGAAAAGAAATGATACCTCAAGAAAACTCCCTGAAATGTAGCCTATGCTGAAGAAAGACCTTTGCATCCTTGTTTTTGATATTTGGAGCCTGAGTTCATGTTTAAATATTACAGGGACAGGTACTCTAGAAGCTCATGGAGTATTACAAGTGTTCATGTCTGCTCTTTAAAGAGATTGTTGATAATAGCACTGAAATTAGAGCCCATTAATGGGTATTTTAGCCAGTAACAAAGGATGCCAGTCCTTAGCCTGGCAGACCAAAACTTATCAGTAATGTCCTTTACTGATCGTGCAATGTATTTCTCTATCACAGAAAACAAAGTGAATTCCATCATCTCCTTTGTCCTATTGCCCAACTCTTCTCCCAGCTAGGCAGGTCACTATTTCTTGATACTTTACTTCTAGAGTCCACCCTTCCTTTTTGGTAACAACACAGGACATTGCATCAGTCAGCTACAAGCTGTTCCTTCATAGCTTCTTACATTTCCTATCTTTGCTTGTTAACATCTCTTACAACAATATTGTTTTTGCTGTTCCCTCCCCTCCAGCTAGTTTCCTTTTGTCCTGGCTGCAGGTATGCTGTTTCTAGTTGTTATCTTCAGCGCATGCTGAAGACTTATGAATACATTAGACTTTCAAGAACTGCTGCTATGTGAGGGTTTATTTACGCTAATCTGGGATATATATATATATGTATAAACCCACTGACATATATGCATACATTGAAATCTATATATATATTCACTGACATTATATGTTTGTATATATATATATATGTATTTGTGTGTGTGTGTTACTTTTCCCTGGTTGTTTCTAAGAGGTGATTATGATCAATTTGTACTATGAGTAGGCAGAAGTAAAAGCTGTTTTTAATGTGAACAACGTTTTCACTAAAAGAACAGCTTGTTCTGACAAATTCTAAAAAATTATCATTTCAGATAGAAACCCAGCTGGGGCTTTCTTCTGTGGCCTGCTGTAACATCCACAATAACAAAATCAGCAACTTTCCCTTTTCTCCTTCTACACCACTCAACAAATAAGGCTTATGGGAGACAGACCAGCGGTCATTCTGCATTTAAAGGATGTGAAAAAAACTTGCTGGGGTGATTTGTCATGAAGTATATATTCTGCCTCTGTCAGTTAACTAAATAGTTAACTAAATATTTACTTTCTATACAGCAACCTTTGCTTAAGTAGTATCTAGCTGAGGTTTTAAAAACTGTTCTACCCAGCTGAGTCACTTTTTAAATTATTATTATTATTTATTTTAATTGTCATGGGGAAAACCTTCTCATTCCATGTGGTTTAAACCAAATCAGTATCAAAGTGCTACATTGATCTGTCAGCAACATGAAATTAAGCAGCAATCAGTGAACTCTCAGGATCAATATTAGTAATAGGATAGTTAAACCTCCAAACTGGACATATTGATATTAGTAAGCATCAACAAATTTCTAAACATCCTTTATAACAAATGCAAAACGGATTGCTAGTCCCATGCAAGGGATCTAATGACTGTTGCCCTTCACTGCGCTATGCTGAGACCTAAAAGGTGTCCATTCCATCTTCAGTGTACTTTGCTACATGAGACAGACTGATAGCTGCATCTAGATTTTTATCTACTGATGTCTACCACAAATAACTGTGCTTTTTAAGGAGTATTCAGAGGCTATAGTGAGGCTGACCAATTCCTGTATTGGGATGTCATGCTCTAAGGTAGTTCAGAAATAGGTTTTTGATCCCTGGTTCCTGCGTATTAGCACACAACAAACTCTGAATTTACTTGCTGAACTCAAGGGAGAAGGAGAAAATAGCTCAGTATTTTCTTATATTATTTTTGATCCAAATCTCTGACAACTCTGGCTTTCAAATCACTCCATTGTTTTAAACAACTGATCACTAAACTTCGATTTTTATTTTATTTTTATTTTTATTTTTTATTTTTATTTTTATTTTTATTTTTATTATTTTTATGTTTGCACGGTAGAGGGAGCTGGAAGTTTTAAAAATATATTCAGTGTGTTGTTGCCTGTAAAGATAAGAAATGTGGGTGGAATAATGCATGAGGTTTTAACAGTGCAGCTCAGGAAGGTGATGGACATTTATTCTGAGCCATTAAGTGAAGTGAGTCAGAGGATTGTGAGTTAGTGGCGTTAATGGCCTTTAATGGCAGCACTACTATGAGTAGAGGCAACATGCTGCTCAACCATATGATTTGCAACTGATTTTATTAAACTACAGCTTGCCTTGCTGCTGTTGATGTTCACAAATATTTATTTAATGGAACAATTTAAATGAAAGACATGTACATATATGAGAAAATTTTCAGTTACATTTTTATGATTTGAAATCCATTTTTTTTTTCCCCTCATCTTGTATTTTAGTTTCTGTCAGGCTGGTTTCAGTACAGCCTCAGATTTGGTCTGTCAGAGCTGCCATTATAAAGCCACACGTACTTACTTGGCTCCTGAGTCTGTTTCTGTGAAAATGATCCAGGTTAACCTCTCATTTTCCTGCCTCTGTAGGATTAAACTATCTATGCTAAATACATTTGGTTAAAACTGGGCAAGGGAGAAGCTGTATTTTTAGCTGTGCTGCTAGATCTGGAAGAAAGTATAAACCAGTCTTATCTGCTGCCTTCCCAGATCCACAAGCACCTCATACACTCTAATAAAAGCACCTTGATCAGTGTTTATTTCCAACACATTCAGGAATTATCAGGAATGATCAAAGAAAAAGTAGTCAAGTTTTCTTCATTGTAATTTCTTGGGAGTCTCTAAATAGATGCAGAAAAGTATGGGGAGACTTTCCTGCTCTGCTGAGGACAGAATTTCTATCAAGTAATTTGGCTATATCCCAGCTTCCTTACTAATTACAGACAGGGCCAGCTCAATCTGCTTCTTCTCAGGGTGCATCCGCTGTGTGGCACAACACCTGTGCTGGGTGGGTAGGCAGAGCAGTTGGAGGATAGGGACCTCATAATACAGCTTAGGCACATCACACTGCCATGGTGATCTCATGCCAAAGCCATGGTGATCTCTGTGGGTGTGAGTGCTTGTGGCACTACCAGTTGGAGGAGCCTTGTTTTCCTTCATGACCTCTGTTTGTTTAAGGATTAGAGATGCATAAGGGAAATGTAAGTATATAAAGGTGTTGGCAAAAGGTAGAGAGGGGTGTGTTTTGAAGGAGTTTTCATATAAGGATGAGTTTGAAAAATGAATTTAAGCAGCAGGATTTTCTTAATGTAATGAGCTGGTGAGAGCAGGTGAACTCGTGGCTTAAATTACGTTGAATTCAATTAGCAGGGGATACAATAGAACAAGAACTCTAGCAGCATGGACAGACAGACCTTAAGCAACAGGAGAGGGCAGCATAAAAATAATCAAACCTTTGATATGTGAACTTAAGTGGGATCACAAAGTTAACTATATCAACAGCTGGGGTGTGTGAAAGACAGTGATGATGACAGTGCTCACCCAAGTGGCAGAATGAGGCTTGGGGGATGAACAGAATGCTGGAACAGCTCTGAAGAGCTGCCTCTTGACCAAGTCACCTCACAACTAGCAGTGGGATGTCTCAAAGGAGACATTAGGATGATGGTGTGAGAAGCAGCATTAGGCAGAGAGGAAGAGGTCAAGATTGAAGCAGCAGATTGGAGGCAAAGTTATCCAGAGACTGTGGGAAACAAAAGGGAGCCAAGGAGACTGAGTAGAGAAAAAAGGCTGACTGGAAGACGATAGAGTGACATTTGAGAAAAAGACAGAAAACTAGACAGCAGTTATGAACAGATAGAGCTGTCAGGATCCTGAGTTCATTAACAGGCCTTAATGAACCCCGCCTAGGACCCCCACACACCATCTCCTGGGGCTAGGGGCACAACTCTCTGGCTCAGGCTGAAGTGCCCCATCCTGCCCTGAGCCCCACGGCTGGTGGGCTTGGTCCAGGTTTGCCTCTGGCCCCATCTCTTGGCTGGCTTCCTTGGCTAGGTCCTGGACACAGCTGGGGCTGTGTCAGAAGTGTGGACTGGGTGGGTAATGCACTTGGTGGTGTAGGAAGTTGTAGGGTGCAACAGGAACAGCAGTAAAAAGTGATGTTGGAAAAATAGTAGGAGCAGCATTTTGGAAACAGAAATTATCATTTTTCTGTTGGATTTCTGTGTTTTGTTAGCTGTGTTATTAGAATTGATTGCTCTATAGTCTATTATTTAATCATCTTAAGTCACTTATTCTTCTGTTTATTTGCCCGTGACTACAGGAGTGACAGTTTATGCTATTACCACAGGGTGTCTCTCCCTGGTAAAGTTTGATATCCTATCTCTTATGACCCATATAATCTCTGGTCCGATAATTACTTTCTCTTTTTTTTAGTTGAGATAACTCCCTTCAAAGGATTTCTTTGATTAAATGTATCCATTAATATTATCTCTAGAATAAAAAAGGAAATGTGCTTCTTTGCATAAATCTTCTCAGTTGCTGCTTGGACAGCACATTTTTCTACAGCCCTCTAAGGAAGATAAGCGTCTTTTGAAGTTTAATTTGAATGGAAGCCCTGCTATCCATTAATGAATATTTGATAGGTTCCAGAATTAATTAATTGAAGAAAGTAAATATCTATGTAAGTAAATATCTAAAGTAAATATCTACTGCAGGAAACATATATGCCCATCTCTTACACAGACTGATTTAATGTAAATCCATGGAATTGTTCACCTGAGCAACAGTATCATTCTTGGGTTTACTGAATCCATCTCACAAACTATCACAATGCTACCCACAATGCTAATTTTTTACTTAGTAGACAAGTTAAAGAAATATTGTTCAGGAAGTTTTGATATTTTTGTTCATTATAGTCATTTCTTCTAGGAAAGAAAGAAATATCAAATGAGTGTTAAAGGGAATCTCTTCCTTTAAGAGATGGGATTGCTATCTCAACCCATGAAAACAGCTTTCTTTATGAGATCAATTGCAGACATTTATTCAGAGTTAGATTACCAATATTATGAAGAGCAGATGATAAACAGAGATGATCCAGATAGAGGAACAGCTGGAACATGGGCAGAAGACAGGGCAAGTTTAAAATATTTGGGAGTAATGCTCCCTTTAAAAGTAGTTGCCTGATTTATGGTATGCATTGATAGATACTTTTGGTTAAATATTTATGCTTTTTTTTTTTTTTTTTTCCCCCACAGGCACTTTAAGGACTTTTGGGGAAGTATAATTATATCTTTGCTCTGGGGCATTCTGTCCGGGTTTTCTTTGATATATGCATTTGTTTTAACCTTTGAGGGATGACTGAGGCAAATGACAGACTTGTAACAGCAGTGCAAAAAAACACGTTGCATGTGTTCAACATTGCTTGACATCACTGTGAACTTTAAATCTTGGTTTTTGGTCTGGGGAGAATTCATGGTTTCTGATACCTCTTGCTTCCCCGAGCACAAGGCTGTACTTTCCCCTTATGGCTCTTCTACACTGGGATTTCCCTCAATTATTCCAGTTACTCCAGCCAACATCAAGCAGTAAATTCCACCTGACATCATTGAGCTGCAACTGATTCATCAGCCAGCTGATATATTAGATGGAGATGCCGTGTGTGCATGTGTCTTGTTGGTACAACACCTGCTTTGCCTGTCATCCACTTACTCACATCCTTCCTCTGATTTAAAAATCTCAGGAGACAATGGCAAGGATAGCTTGCCTTTGGAATATTTTACATTTATATCTACTGACAAAGGAGCTGCCTATCTCAGTTAATCTAAGTTATTTAAAGCATTCAGCCTATCATGCTCATGCTCATTGTCCACTTCCTTTCTGTGTAACAATGTCTGGTACATTTAACTCATTATGAGGACAATTGCTATCTCTTTTTGTAGTTTCTGATCTATCTTGAAAACAAAAAGGACTGATGATAAGAAGAGATCCTGTTTAAGATTTCACTGATACTTTCATGAGATGTGATAACGTACTAGTAGAGTTAAAAACAGGGACAGATTTTTACAGAAAACTGACTAGATATGAAGGGCTAGATATTCTGCTAAAGGTAATTAAACCTTCCATAAAGAGTGAACATTTCAAAAAAGAATCTTCTTTTCTTTCTACCGTAGTTTATACTTTTATTTTAAGATATATGTTTTTTAATTTTAACTAGCCAATAAATGCATGCTTTAGTTTTCTTAATAATAGCTCAAATTTCCTTAAAATATAGGTTAATTCTCAGTGAATCGGTGATTAGCCACACCCATTTCAGCAGCATATGCTGCTTTTTGACACAGAGTGAAGATAGCGAGTGCTACCAAGATAATTCAATTCATTGTTCCCACCCATGTCTAGATCTTATTTCTGTGTTGCTTCAGATGTTTGAAAAACATAATTTTCTTTTTCTAGATGAATTTTAACCTTGATCCAGTTTACTGCACAGTAGCATAAATGATTGTGGGAACACCTCAGAGGAATCAGCAAAACGATGGGAATAGGTAGCGCTATTGTTGTAGAGTAACTTCTCTTGCCTAAAGCACTAGCTTGTGACTTACAGTAATTCAGCACATTTAGCTCTTCTCTCTTTTGGGGGGTCAGAAGAATCCATGCAGATGCCATATTTTTTGTTTCAATTAAACCTTTAATTGATGCAATGGTAAATGCAAACAGTAATTGCATTGCTATATCAGGGAAATTATTGGTCTTTATTGAAGTCAGTCAAAGGGAGTCCCAAGGCTTAAGAATCGAAAAGTACACTCTTACAAAGTGAAAAAAAAAAAAAAAAAAACAACCCACAAACAAACCAGGTGAATGGATACATGTGGGATTCCTGGAAAAAGCTATGACAGTAATGGAAAAAAGGAGCAATTAAGTTCCTCTGACCTTTTCTTTCCTCTCTTCCCTCTTTTCAATGCCAGTGACAATCAGTGATGTGCTTTAGGCACACTGCCAACTAATTTTCTCTGAATTTCACAATGAAAAGAAAAAGCATTTACTGTGCATCACCTCTCAATCAGGGGAAAGGAATGTAATACTTATAAAGTGAATTCATGACATTAGGTAAGCTCTCTGGGTCTTATCTTGTCCTCAAGTGATGGAAACTGGAGCTCTGTACCATTGTGCTACAAAGGAGATGGGTCAAGTAAAATGTGGTAAGACCGTCTCTGAGTCTGGACACACATTTTATGCAATTTGTAGCAACTTCTGTGAGGTGGAGGCATAAGCTATCTGCAGATGAACTGTGGTTACCTTGGGGCTGTAAAGATTACAAGGTTAAAATAATATGATTTATTATGACAGAAGTATAACTGTGAATGCAATAACTACTTGAAGTCCACCTTAATAAAATTGCTTATTTATTTATTTATTTGTTTGTTTATTTATTTATTTATGTTTAAACTCTCTGTGTTTTACTTTAGAAGGATAACTGTAATATTCCTGAACAGTCCATGTTATGTCTTGCACTCTTTTTGTACTTCCAAATAACCCTTTATTAACTATGGCAATATTTTCCATTTTATATAGTGCTGCATTTTTCCGTGCTCATTTATGGAATTATCCCATCTAAGAAGCATCCTGGGATCTTACCTTGCTCAGCCCTAATGCCAGTCCTTCATTCATCTAAGAAGGATAATTGGTCCATTTCCATGCTAAGGAGATGATGGCTGGCTCGTAATTGCAGAGATCAGAGGCAGTGCATGCAATCAGAATTCCTGGCCTCACTGAACTAGAAAAGGCTTTCCTGCTTTCTATTGCAGGTGGTTTTATGTCAGGCTGTGTGCTGTTTTACCAATCTTTGCAGAGTCAGCTGAATTTCAAGGGTTATAAAAAGATTGTTAAATATTTCTTCAGAGTGCTTCCAAAGAATTAATAATTCAATTTCTGTAAAATTTTGTATAAAGAGAAATCATGACATTGTTTCTAAAAGGAAAAAAAAATGTGGTTCCATCACTCTTCTTGTATCTTTCTCCCTGACTTTCCAAGCTGCAATTGACACATTCCCTGCAGGCATTTCCTAAGCTGTTCAGTGAGTATTAAAAAAAAAAAAAAAAAGCCTCTTCTGAGTGAAAAATCAGGGCCTCAAGAACATATCTGAAACATATCTGACAGTGGAGTGTTTAAAAAGACACGAATTAATCTTGGCTTTATTTAGTCTGGAAGGAATAGAACATTGTGCATGTTTTTGAACGTTTACATTAAAAGAAGCCATGATTTGTTTCCTGTGCTGAAGCTAAATTACAAAGACTTTCTTTTATGCTAAAGCTCCTGCCTGATGTACAAAAAGAACGGTAGTGCGCAACAGGAAGAAAAGATCACAATGTGCATGATGTAAACTTACAAACAGCCTTGGGACGGTCCTTTTGATAAGATAAAAACAACTGGAAATCAGCTACACGTCTTAGTTCATGCAGATTAACTCTCAGGTCCCTTGAAAAGACCAACCAAAAAATTAAAGGCAGATCAGATTGGATGGGACTGAGGTCAGAAGAATAGTGTTTGTCCATCTACACCCTTCACAGCTGTGGTGCTGCCATGTCACTGGTGCTAGGGGCAGTAAAACAGGGAGAGCAGAAGTCTTTCAGCTGCAGCCCAGGCTTTCAGTGGTGTGTTGGGCTCTCCTGATGTGCTCAAGCCCCCAGCTGCGTTAGGCTATGGGAAAGGGCACGTGCTTTGGTGGAGGGCCCTTGACCAAGAAATTGTCCTCCAGTGGGAGAAGCAGAGACAGTGTTTGCTGTCCAAGAAGGAATGCCAGCTGCCTTCATTACTATCTGGTACGTGAAGTGGGGCTGGAAGGGATCTACCTCAAGTCCTGGTATCACCAACAACTGATAATTGTCTTTAATTGGATTAACCTAACAGCGCTATTTTAAGTGTTTCTTTCTGGTTTCCAGAGGGAGCTATTTATAGCTAAATATAGGTTTATATTTATATTCATTTTATATTCATTTTTATTTATATTAAATATAAATATATTTATTCATTATAAACAAAGGTCACTTTCTTTCACAGTAATACAATGCAAAACACATACAAGCCACTTTAGTTATTTATTTCTTCCTGGAAATAAATGTGTTCTCCCAGAATACCTGTCTACTTTTCCTCGATCTCTTTAAAAGTAACTTTTATGTTATTAATCGTAGGCATTGATGTTGATGGTGCAAGATAACCAAGTAGCTTGAATTTTTTTTTGTTTTTGTTTTGTTATTGCATGAAGACAGTTAACATGCTAGAAACCTAATAAAATAATTGTGTGTTCTGATTTCTTAGAAATAAGGTTCAAATTTTCAAGTTTCAATGCTGTCATGTAATAGCTAGGTTTGTAAAATAAAATGGTTGTAGAGATGCTAGATAGTCACACCTCTGAAACTGAGTGTATTTTGAAATATGTATTGATTGGTTAGGTACTTAACTATGAACTATGCTCAAATGACAGAACACGTTCACATGCGTCTTAAAAAATGCAAATTTTTAGAATACTGTCAAAGTAAGTTTGCTTTCCTAATCCACATCGGCTTTTGTAAAAAAAAAAAAAAAGAGGATTCTTACATGCAAAAATGTCCTTTTCTTCCTCTTCAGATGAGGTCATATAAGCATAAAGAGTTTCTGCTCATCAAATTTGTCTGACTTAAAATCAATTTACCTTTTCTATGCACTGTGGTTTTCCATTCATAGGGAGAGGCCTTTTTAACAATGTCTGTTGGTATATTCATACATTTCCTATATTGGTCATAAAAATACAGAAGAAAACATACATGTGAAATTGTGCAAACAGAATGCAGAGGAGGAAATTATTTAAATGACCTGCTGGTGCCTGTTGTTTTTTAAAACTGCTGGAGTAGGAAAGTCACATTCCTAGGAGCACTGAATGGGAGAGCAAGATGACCTACTTTAGCTGAGAAACAGGTGAAGTGAATCTGCTCTTTCAGTCCTCATGCCAGTGAGCAATTCTAATAAAATATGGCTTTAAAATCTGAATGCAAAAATGTTGTGTTAGAAGAGCACAAAAAAACTTTCCAGTTTGTAACCCAACAAGGTATTTCTTCACACAAACAAGTGAGACTTGAGGCTACAGAGAAACTACTTTTCATAGTGTAATATCTCCAACTTTTTATGCTTTTTTTTTTTTTTTTTTTTCTGTTGCATCAGTTCAGGCTCTAGAGTATGAGAGTTTACTGCTGTATGTAATGCTGCCTTGAATACTCTTGCACTTACAATAACAATGGTCCTATATGGCTTGGCTCCTTCTATCTTTTCTTGTCTTGGATTCCTTGGCAACCTTCAGTGCTGAAAAAAACTATCTATCTGTCTATTGCTATTTATTTATTTATTTTTTAATCTGCAGGGTACATGAAAAAGGGTGATCTGCAGAGGTGGTGTTTTGGGACACTAAGACAAACTATGGTTTTGAGGTTATTGCAACTGCATATTTTTGGGGCAGGATTCAGAGCTAAGCACAGCAGAGGGAATTTGTAGCATTTCTTATTTGAATTGGATTTCTACTGGCACAGACACATAATGTTACTAAGGTAGATTTGCAGAATAAAAGAGTTCACAACCTTTCCGAAGTAAACTTGTTGGCGTTACTGCAGCTGAGGGGGAGAGACAGTCTTAATGAAAACTTTTAAATGTCTTAAGTTGCTTCTTACCGAAGGTTCTAACCCTTTGACACTTGTTCATGGGTACACCTGTGTATCAGACATACTTGCTTTAGTTCACGTTGCTGAAGATATCACCTAGGATACTTGGCCTGTTATATACTACAACCTGACTGTCTCTAAACTAGTGCATTTGCCTATATATTTTAGCTATTTTTCTACCTTGAATATTTGCAGCTTCATTCTGTCTGCTGCAAGCATAAAATGAGAAGTGCTTGCTAAACCTTCCTAGCTGAAAGCAGTAACTTTCACTTGTAAAATTTGTAGATTTCTCATCTGAAGAATGTGAGGATGATGAATAAAGATTAGAAGAAAAATTAGTGCTGTTATTTCCATATCCTATGTGATGGAAATATTGGCTGTATGCTGTATATTGTAAAATGTATTGTTGAATACATAATGCTGCAAATTAAGCACATGTCATAACACTCCTGAAGATCAGTCCAAGTTCCTGAAAATACTGATTGTTACTTCAGATATTGCCTGTAACTGACTTTATAAGTGGAACCAAGATCATAGCGATAGGAAGGATGCTATGTGCTATGTCTGTGGTGTGAGGAGCTTTGTGCTTGTCACTGTGCTGTGCTCTGTACTTTCCTCTGCTCTTGCAGCTTGCAAGTGCTCCTGGCAAAGCACAAGTGGCAGCCCCTGTGCAGAAAGATTATCTCCTTGAGCTATGGGTAATTTATGGCTTTTGGCATTTTACAAGATTTCATTTCAGTTAAGAGGAAAAAGTGACACACAAATAATAGAAGGTTTATTATAACTGATGCACTTAAATGTCTGCAGAGCTATTTCAGCACCTTGGAATCGCAGCCTTCTCTGTGGCTTCCCAGGTTTTCCATTTCCTTCAGCCTCGATAAACTCATCAATCAGTTACTCTTAGTTTGTGTATTCAGTAGCTTGCACTTGGATGCACGTGCAATGTGTAGTTCTGCCGTGTTTGGGGTCCCACTCTCCAAAAGCATTTGAAAGCACTGTTCTAGGCAAGTGCTTTAAGTTTTCAGGAGTGAAATGACTGACATAGAAAAGCATCTATGTTCTTGTGCATGGCATGACAATTTTTCTTAAATTTAAAGATTTTCTGTGCATTTGACCTTTAACAATGACCGTGATTTAATGTTCCACTGAAAGGCAGCTACTGAGGTGAATCGTTCGTTGTGCCTAGAAACACACTCTGACTTATTATTCCCTAGCAGTACAAATATCTTTAGCTAAGAAGATGTTTCTTTAGGAGCTTCTCAATTTGTTGTTTCTTGCTGGAGATGGTAAATTACTAGAGAGAGGAGAGAACTCAAAGAATAAAGCGTTTAAGTATTGATGAAAAGGAGGAGCCTTACCATCCTCCCTCTGGATAGTGCCACACAGAGATGAAATAGAGACACAAAAAATAAGCATTTTTGTAGAGCTCCTGGCCGGTCTGGCTCTGTGTGGGATTAGGCTATCTCTCTGCCCATGTTCAACCGTAAATATTAAGCAAGTTAACGTGTTGGTGCTGTGTAGGCCAAACTGAGGGGCTGCGGGTGGACTAACGCAGGTGGCCACCAGCCCCTTGTGCTTTCAGCCAGGGTGAGGTGGCAGGAGGGGAAAGGCTGTTGCAGCTCCCTGGGGCAGTAGGGGTTCCCGAGTCCCCTCCCCCGCCCTCCCGTCACTGAGGGGCTGGGTGTGTGGGGGGAGAGACATTCCCTACGAGCAGGAGGGTCTCGCCCCCACCTTTGGCTCAGTAGGGTGGAAATGGTATTCCTCTGCTTGTCGTGGCTTTGGGAGGTCCTGGAAGCACACGCTCGTCGCCACGCACACACACGCGTGTGCACGCAGAGGCACACGCGCACACTCGTGCACATACCCCCACGCCCGCTCTTACACACATACAGGGCTCCCTCTCCCTGCCTCCACCCGGAGCATCCCCTCGGTGCAGCCCAGCCCAGCCCGGCCTTGGAGCCGCCCCCCCCGCTGCCGGCAGCCCCCCGGGGGCGGGGAAGCTGCTCCGCGCCCCCACCCCCCCCGCGCCCGCCCCCGCCGCCGCCCGGGGCTGGCCGCCGCGGCATGACAAGGAGCCGCCCGCCGGGGGGCTGCGGCTGCCGAGCGGTCACCCCATGCGGCTTCTGTCCCCCCGCCGCCCAGCCGAGCCGGGATGGAGGCGCCCGGCTGCTGCCGCCGGCATCTTCCCGTCCTGCTGCTGTGGGGTGAGCCGGGGGGGCCGGGCCGGGGCGTCCCGGGTCTGGGCGCTGATGCTCCGGGACGCAGCAGCCCCGCGGGGGGCGGTGTGGACCGGCCGAGCATCCGCACGGCGCGGGGGTGAAGCTCGGAAAAGGGAATGGAGCATCTCCCGGGGAGGGAGAGAGAGAGAAGGGTCGCCTGCCGCAGGGCCCTGCGGGGGCCGGGGTGCTGAGTGCGGTGTGGTGCGGGAGGGCGCTCCCCGCCGCGGAGCGGGGTGGGCTGGGGTAGAGCGCAGCATCTGCTCTGCTGGTCCCGCAAACAACACCCCTCTGAGAGACGGACCCGACTTGGTCAGCCTCGCGGAGCCCGAATCCGACCCTGCGGGAGGCAGGTTTGGTCGCGGGAGAAGGGGAAAGTTTGCAGCTGCCGATGAAGAGGGGGCTGTTGTTAGAGTGCTGAGTTACAAATGGGCATTGGTTAGAAGTGTAGATAGCCTTCAGCTCTTTTGCTAAATGTAAGATTAACTTTATTGCTAGAAATACTTGTGTAGTGCTTTTTTTTTTTTTTTTTTTTTTTTCATCAGGTTTCTAGTGTTAGGACTCCCATATACGGTGTGTTGCAGTCAGGTCAAAAACTGCTGGGAGGAGGCATTTCTGACCTTCCCTTTACAATAAACCCAGAGATGAGGTTAATTCCCCACAAGTCACAGATAGCGGAGAAGAAAATCAGACCTTGTAGATTTAGAAGGGTTATCTGAGGACTTTATAACTTCACTCACTAACTTCACAGTCCTACCAAAGTACAAAGCTGGTAAACACTGGACAGCTTTCTATAAAAAGACCCACAAATAAATGAGTTGTTGTATTGGTAGTGTTCAGTATCGTCGTCTTACCTGTTCGGTCAAAAGAATTACAGGTCAAATACATAATTTTTCTGGTCTCTGTGACTTGAGAGTTGCTAAAATCTTATATTGATCGCTCATTTTATTTTTCTTTACTTCTCATCTGAAAATGAATAAAAAAATGTCTAACACCTGCCTTGACAGATGAGGATTTATGCAGTCTTGAAGTTAGGGAACCAAGTATTAATTTATTTATTTATTTTTTGACTGTGGAGACATCATGATGTTTCTGTGACTTTTACAAAACAAAATTACTTAGTGAAGATTTATTTTCAGAGAATGAGTGGAGTGAGGGACAAATCCTTGTAGCTCAGAAAGCTAGCAGACATTTTTTACCAGAGACACAGGTAAATCAATTGTGCTAGACATTTTTGACTGTGCTAGTTGCTTTCTTAAAAGCATAACAGAGAAGAAATGAGTTTAAGGATATCTGCTAACTGATAATACATCACTTTTGCTTTAAGTTGGAAAGGACAGATATAATCAAAAGCTAAATTAAATCAGAGTAATTTCCTGGTAGAAAAGCCTTTTGGGAGCCTTGAAAGTTTTATGACATAAAATAAGGAAAGTTTCTAATAAGGAAAGCCTTAACTGCTTGAAAACTAAACTTCTTCAAGCAATGCAAACATGCTTTTAATATCAGTTATTTCAAATGGTTTCTATTTTGCTCTCCTCCTCATTTTCTAATGTCTTCTTTTGATTAACCAGAGACCCATGAACTCTCTGGAAGGTGAAGAGTCTTCAATGTTAACACTCACCGAATTCTGTAGGGAGCTTGTCTTGGTAGGGACTGGGACCTTCTCCCAACTCAGGACACTGCTTCCTGAGTGTCTTTCCGTCTGCGGCTCTGAAAACATTATCACTATATAGAATCATTGGCTGTGTTGTCTCTCCTTGCAAAGATGGCAAAAAAGACAGTGTGTTTGCTTCTCGGAAGCTCAGAAAATACAGGAGAAGCTGGGTTTGCGGTGGTGTGTGTATGTATCTGCTGGTGGGAAGGAATCTGTGAACTGAGGTGGCTGGCACAGGCGCACATAATTGATAGTTTATCGTAAGAGTGGGGATGCTTAGAAGGTATCTGTGGGTTGCAGAATCTAGGGAACTGGGAAATAATCATATATTTAAAAGAATCCAGTAGGATATTATGATATTCCACTCCTATGTATGGAAGCTAAAGCAAGGAGAAACTTAAGACATTTAATGACTTTAATGACTTGATGAAGACATATAACAGACGAAGTAGGCTTTTTATGCAAGTAGTCATTGTTTTGACATCCCTGTCCAAAACTTTGCTCCTCCATCGTTTGCATAATATCCACATTTCAGTGATGTTATTTGTATATGAGTTGAAAGATGCTATCAGAATAAAGCTGGATGTTTTTTCTAAATTCTAGAGGAGTCTTTCTCAGTATGTGTATATATACAGCATGTGTATGTATACACATACAGAGAGATTACAGTACTTATCAGAAATAGTTTCCTATGCAGATTTCCAAGATTGTATATAGTTGTTCACATTTCTTAATCCTGTTTCACAGCAGAAGCTTAACATTTTGGCAAGAGGTGAACAACCGGACAGTTAGAAAGCTGGGAACAGAGACTGACTTCAGATGCCTGTTCTTACTATCTTTTTTTAAAGACCATATCTCATCCTGTAAACAATCCTGGAAAAAAATATGTATTAAAATCTGAATTTTGTAAGGTCCTGAGTTCCCCTTGCCTGGAACACAGTGTCCATAACTCCTAGGAAGTTTGGACTCAGATGGGCGGGAAAATTAATGGGAAATAATTTTGCTAGGTTAAAGACTGAAAACGAAATCAACTTGTGTGTGTGAGTGTATTATTTCCTTATAAATCTATCATGCTGTTCTGCAGCTGCAAAGGGTGGGATGAAGAAAGGGAAAACCAGTGTGGGAGTGCTGAATTTAGTGGATCCAGGCGGGTGTGCGTGTAAAACAAATAAACCTTTGCAAAGAAGAACATCTGCTTTTGAAACAGAACAGAAGGTTATAACAAAAATGCTTCTCTACCAAAATAAATATGCTTCATTTTCTAAATACATGATTTTCAACACCAGATGAGCAGGAAGATCAGCGGACCCCATCAACATCTTCTGAAAGCAAAGCATTAAGTGTATAAGCAACCTGTATTCTAACTTGTTGTTGGATCCATATGTTCTTCCCACTGTCCTTCACCCTTTCTGTTTCTCCTGATCCCTTTTCTTGGGAAAAAGTTGTCCTTTCACTGAGGACATGGACATGGGAGACAGGTTCATGCTATGTGCACTTGGCAGCAGTATTTAATGTTTGAGTTCAGTTATCTAAAGTTTCTGGGTGTGAACTGTAGGTGGTAGCACAGAGCATCAAATGCCGTTTCCAACTCTTGGTCCCAGAAGCCAGTAGGGATGATACCAAAGGGTTTGAAGGTAACTCCAGATTGAATGTGGGAAGGAAGGAAGTGGGCTATCTGAACCCAATTTACACCAATCTAAGTGAGATCTAATCCTGAAAACCGTTAAGATAGTAAACACTTCTTCTTGAATTCGTAAGATTTCCCTGCCTAAATAGTAGTTCAGTTTCTAAGTAGCTTTGAGGTCTGAGGCCCTAGATTTTATGTTTGTTTTAGCTATATCTGCAAGACAAACTGAGAGGCTGCAAACTGAAGCTAGAAGTCTTTACTGAGATAGGCAGGTAGCACATAGGCAGGTGAAGATACACAAGAACCATGAGATCTTAAGAAAAGGGTTATGAACAAGAACAGATCACCTCAAGGAGAACTGTGGGAGGTTTTGTCAATTAAGTTGTATTTTAAACATTGCAGCAGCACCTGTTTGTTTGTGTTTTTTTTTTTTTTTTTTTTTTTTTTTTTTCTGGTTTCTCCTACATCTCCATTGATAAGAGATGATTCATGGCTTGGATTAGAGTCAAATGAATCAAATTTCAGTTTTTCCATCTCAGGAAAGAAACAAAGTGAGGGTGTCCTTTAGAAAACTTCATTTGCTACCATCTGTGTCTTTGTTGTTGAAATTAGTGCTTGAGAGAGAGGTATGAAGAAAGCAAAGCGTGTTTTCATTTAACGCTCATAAAGAGATTAATTTTCACAAACATAATGAATCCTGTTTTAATTCACACCTTTTTATTTTAGTAAAAGCAGTTGTTTGAAACATCCTATTTCAAAATAGAAGTATATTATTTTGTGTTTTATGAAAACAGCCTGTACTTTTTTTTTTTCTAAAATAAGAGTCTCTTTAAAGATAGTCTTTTATTGAGATAAAACGGAAAATATAAATGACAGAAAAAAAAAACAAAACCAAACATTATTTTAGAGTGGCTGTATGTATAGAACAACCTAAAACTCTGCCTGAAGCTTTTGGGTCGTTTGGGAGGAAGATATGTGGGTATGAGTATGAGGAACGAAGTGAGTAGAAAGCAAAAAAGGAAGTCTTCATTTCTAGAAATGTTTAGTTTTAGTTCTCTGAGACCAGACTGAAGAGAGGAAGCAGTTCGGTTCCTCGCAAAGGGCTTTAAAAGTGTGATGGTGTTTTTCAAAATGATCTGAAGGCTAGAGAGGGTCCCAGCCTTTATCTTGAGAGCAGCTTGACATGACCTACTATATTGGCTTGAACAAGGGGCATGTCTGCATAGCAGCTGGTGGCCTATATTTAGCCCTGGAATAGAGAATTTTATCTGTGTGAAGCAGACGGCCAAATTTATGGCCTTTTGCAGAAAGGATTTTGTTTGCTCCACCTATGCTCCAAGTGAGACTCTGATTTGAAGATGATAATGTGATAGGCCCTGCTGAGGCCATAGCACAGCACTGGACTGACAAAGGCACATCTTGTTCGCATCTAACCAGATTAAGCTGAGTAAGCAAAGGACTATGCAGAAGCACCGCACCCTACAATAAAGCATCTGTTTTATTACTTTCACACCCTAATAAATGTGACTAATTTGTCCTTATTTTGGAGAGCTTGATATGGGGAAAAATTCTTCAGGCAGTGTGAGAAGAAGTACTGTAACTTACATCAGCCAATAATGACTGTCACTTTGCATAGTAACTCAGAGTTTTGTTTCCAAATGTTGTAAGTGACCAATTTCTTTTGTGTTCCTCTGTGTGCAGTGAGATTAATGCTAAAGACTGTAATGTTTAGAAAATATTCTTGTACTTTTGATTTTTCAAAAATGCTTAGTTCGAGATGTGACAGGATATGCTATACTTGGTCTATGTGGCCCTCCTGCCTTCAGTGTCAAGGAAAAGACAGTTCACAGCCATTGGGTCTTGTGAACAGACTGTCCAAGTATCTTCCAGAAATAACACTTTGTAGAAGCCATTCAAGTGTTCATTAACAGGACAGAAAATCTGGGTTTCCTCCAAGGCTTAAGCTCTTGAACTTTAGGTTAGAGAGTACTGGGACAGAAGAGGCTTAGAAATTGTTGGATTTGATCTGTAGTCCTCCCTGTTGCTCACCCCCCATGCTTCTTTATGCACTGGAGAACATCATTGTGGCTGTGAGGATAATGTCCTCACAGATGTGGTAATAAAGAGGCCATGTGGGTGCCCACAGTCTCATGGACGAGGCTCCATTGTCTGTGGAGTACCTGGACACATTCTGCAGTTTAGAAGTGAAGAGGACCCTTTGTTTGGAGGGTATCTGGTTTTGCTGCCTGGTTGCCGCATGGGGCAAATTTCTTCATGTTTGTGTTTGGCAAGTCATCCACACCTCATGAGTTCATGAGCTATTCCAGCTTTGCTCTCAGTGGATCTCCACATATCAAGAATATAACTTGTCCAATGTAATGTTAGAAAAGATTTAAATGTTTAGCCATGTTTACTATGTACAGTATTAAGTTTACATCTTCAAGGGAAATACGAAAAAAAATTGTTTTGTTTTCATTTCAAAGACTCTCAAAGCTGGAATTTCCATGGTTGTAATGCAGTATGTATGAAATCTCCTATATTCCTATTTTAGAAAAGCACATCAGTATATAGTTTTGTTATAAGCTAAGTATCACAAAACAAACAAAAAAAAAACCTCACACCACAAAATAACTCAAACTTAGTACTTACTGTATCATATTAAAAAGTCATTGAAATACCTCCTTCCTTGTTTTTGATCACTGGACCTAGGCTGGATTTGCATTCAGGCAACCCAGTCTTTATCATTAGGTTAATGATGCTGCTGAACATATTTCCAGGAGGTTGTTTGGAATAGGAAACATTATGCCATAAAATACTTAGTGATGCACAGTGAAATAGAGCTGGTATTGATGCAGTAACTATGGGTCCACTTTCTTTATTACTAGCTGTAGTGTAAACTAGAAACACCAAAGGAAGTCAAAGCAATGTGAAGGAAAGGAGAAAGGAAAAATTAAGCTCCACAAACTATTTGTGTTTTCTTGTCTTTCTGCATTTCAAGATTTTGGGAAGAAATCTTAATGCTCTTCATGCATTAAATTATGTATTTTTAATAAAAGATAAAAATCTGTGTGGTAGAATAATATTTTAAATCTGGCATTATTCAGTGGGTTTTAATTAAAGTAGGCTTCAACTGTATCCTTTTCTTGCTTTTCTGTTAGGGTGGTATGGGATACATAGACTGCCTTAAGGATGTTTGATATACTGGTCTTCTGGAGATTTGGGCTGTTGTATGCTTAGATGTTGTTTGGTTTCCTTTTCCTCTGAGCTACATCATACTTTATCATGTAATGAATTATGAAAAAACCTTGCCAGAGAAATAAATATTGGCAGAAGCAATCCAAAATAAACATCTCCCATAGGGAGTGGGAATTCTCCATCACTTGCAATCTTGAAAACTACAACTGGAAATATTTTTGAAGAATACATTGTCATTTGAACAGAAGTTATTGGCTTGGTGTAGAGATTATTGGAAGACGCTCTACCCTACTTTCTTGTACTGATTTCTTGTACGACTCAAAAATCTTGAGGATAATTTTCCTCAGACTTAAGGGAAAAGCAAGTTCACCTCAATATGAGACCAAAGAAGGGGAAAATTTCAGATCAAGAAGAATGTTTCTGAGACTGAAAGCAGGCAGATTTAGATAAACTTTTTTGCAGCTTCACTGATGGTGTTTGTGCTTAAGAAACTCTTACGGTGTATGGATCAATAGAGAACAAAAATATTGGTCAGATTATGTCTATGCTTTCATTTTAGTTCCCCCTTTTTGGTTGAAAGATATGAATACACATTGAAGTGACAGGAATTGTATGAAGTGCTCTTTTCTGTTAGTGAGGGTGAATTAAAACACTTCACTTACCCCTCAGTACAGCAGCAAAGAGTTATAGAAACATTCTACAGTGATGCAGGGAGGCTGGTTTTGTGCAAAACTAAGCAGTCAGCTCAAGTGCCACTAATTAAATTCCCAGTTATGAAACCAAAGTCTTAGCAGTCACACAGTACAGTTAGCTCCGATGCTTTTTGGAATAGCAAGACATATATACATACATATATATATTTGCATCTGAATTTATGCAGACATTTATTTGTGTAGTCCCCAAAATGAGGGATGAGATTGTTCTACTCTTAAATTACAGAAAAATTTCTTAACTATTTACGGTGTCAAAGTTTGAGAGAAAGGCTATGCAAATAAGGTTTGGATAGTGAAACAATAGGGTTGCTGTGCATCAGGGAACTCTGGATGATGGATCAACCACCACAGAGCTCAGAAATGTGTAGATTTGAGAATCTCAGGAGCCTGCTGTTCAAGGTCGGTTGTGTTCACTGTTTTAACCTGACTCCATAAATAATTTCATCACTCCCTAGCAATTCTTTTACCTCAGGGGACCCAGTGGGAGAAATACTTTTTGGTATTTTTCCCTACAGTGTTTACCAGCAATAGGATCTGAGGGAATGGCATGAAGCTGTGTTGGGGAGGTTCATGTTGGATATCAGGAAAAGGTTCTTCACTGAGAGTGATCAGGCACTGGAACATTCTCCCTAGGGAAGTAGCACACCAAGCCTGCTGGAGTTCAAGAAGTATTTCAACAATTCTCTCAGACATATGGTTTGATTTTTGGATTTGAACTTGATGATCCTTGGGAGTCCTTTCCAACTTGGGTTATGGTATGATTCTAGAATCCTATGAGTTCTGGAGCACTCATAGACTACTTTGTCTACTTAAGAAAACAACCTCACACTTGAATGGTCAACCCAACTTACTTTTTCATGGTTGATGTGGAATACAGTGAAAATGTGACTCTATAGAAGTTATGTTGATAAAATAACACAACATGGTAAGTAACAGTATGAGGAGAGGAGTGCATGTAGCATCAAGACAAGATGGATTTGCATGGTGGGGTTTTTAGTTGTCTGGTCAGAATGCGAAAAAAACATTTTCCCAGGCATTCTGTGTTGGCAGTATCTTCATTTAAATGTTCTGCCTGTCAAGGGAACAAGAAACTTTCATGTCTTCAAGTATCTCATGGTTTTAAAGACTTCCTCAGGAGGGAGTGTGCTGTGACCCTTGTCTGTGAAACTTATATGGGTCATTTCCCCTTCACAAGGTTATTTAAAAGAAAATAAGAGAAAAAGTCACTAAACCTCTCTTGGGCTATTCTAGAGAAGCAGATTAGAGTCCTTATTTGCCTTGAGGGACTGGTGTTTTACACTCATTCACAGGTGGATAGGCATAAAGTCAGTATGGTGCTGACCTTACGTTTCCTTATTACAGGGAAACTTTATGTTCCATCACATTTTATTTTGTCTTTTCCTGCCTCTTCAGCTAATGACAGGCAGCTGAGTTGCAATAATGAGTACCCATTACCTCAAATACGTGCTTCAGGGGTGATCAGATGCTAGTGTCAGACAGGTCCTGGATATGCATACTGCTTTGGTGGATATCAGTGTTCTCACATAGACTGGGAGAGTGTCTCTCCACTGTAGTTGCAAGTTGGATGTCTTTTTTGGGGGAGTAAATCTGAACTGTGTTGCCTCATTTATTGATGTACCTTTTCCATTAATTACACAACAGACACATTTCACAGTTATCTCAGGCAGAGAGGGATTGTCATGTACTTCAGTTGCTCTGGCAACATTATCTGAGAGAAGGGGATGGCTGTGTGACAGGTCCTGGCACAGGACTGCTGTTGGGGTGACACTGTACTCAGTGTGATGTTGATTTCTGTTTCTGGCTTTAGACAAATTTCTAGTTTCATCATTATTTCCATAGTTGATGTGAAATGGAGATTGCAGTAGTAGTTCCTCACAAGCCTATAATGAACTTGAAGTGCAGACATTTAGGGAGGAAAACAAGGTTTTCACCTCCTTTTGCTAAAAGCATATTTATCTTTGATCATAAATTATTAAGAGCTATGATTTGGTTGGTGAAGAGATAATAAATATATGTGACTAGCACTGTATCCCAAGACCCCAAAGACTAGGTCTCTCAGAAGTTTAGATGAAAATGAGCACAAAGCTTTTGCAAGGCCTGTAGATACATCCTGAATATCATTCCTTCCTAACTACCCTGGGAACAGGGGGGCAGAAGAGAATACAACCAGAGATGGCTTGGATTTGTTAGGAAAAGCTGTTCTTATCATTTCTCCAGGCAGTAGCCTATAGCACTTCATGAGGAGCATCATCCTCTGGAACCTTCTGGCCACTATACATTAGGTCATGGTCCCTGTAATGTCTGTCTAATAACTGTCATGTCTAAACATTTTAAACAATTTCTAGTGCCATGAATTTCTTTCTGCTATGGAAACAAATATATGTTCTTATTCTTCTTCAGTTTTATGCTCTGGGAGGATCTTGAGTTAGGATTTCCTTCAAGGAGCACATTGATTTATACCACTCTATTAAAACAGTGTGAAGAGAATTTTCTTCAAGCAAATGGTTCTGCTTTTGGAATATTTAGTTCATCTACTGTCTGAAGATCAGTGGTTGTAAAAAATACCATTTTATATTTCAGTTACACAATGCTTCATCAAAAACATCATAATTGGACAGGAAAGAGTTGAAGAAAACATTTGGCATTTCACATTGAGCCACATGACTTCCATGTAATGCAGATCTAAATATTTGGATGATTGCTAAAAAGTATCTCTCCTAAGTCTGTTGTTGAAATGGTATGCTTTATTTAAATTAAACTATTTATTTAAATACTGCATACTGGCTATACATTTATTTAAATAAAGAAAGCATACTGGTTTCAAGCAAAATACTAGAAAACCCATCAAGCAACTCTGGGAGTAGATGTAGGCTGTTCAGAAAGTGTCAAGTACAATTTATATGCTGGCAGCAGAGCTTTAAGCACTTTACAAAGGAATGTGAAAGACGTTTGTATTTCTCCTCTGAAAAATTCACAATTGAAGTATGAGTTCAGAATAATTGGCACGTTTCTTTGTAGTGGAAAAGCTGGGGAACTGAACCAACATGAGACTGAGCAGTTGATGCCCTCAGTAACATTTCCTGTTGATTTGCACTGATGAAATGAAAAAGCTTAAATTGCTTCCTTTCATGCTTTTCTTGCTCTGCAGGAAGAAGACTCTAATGTCCAAAATTGTTAACTGTCTGAAATTACTTTACCAATTCAAAGGCAATAACAAAATGCCTCAAACCATGATAAAGTGCAGCACTGAACTGCACATTTAGTTTTAAATATTACGTTTCTTTGACTAATGTCTTCCACACAGTTGACACAAGAAAAGAAATATAAAGTATTAAAAAGGTATCAGCATCAAAGCAAGGAATAATGCAAAGCTGACTTCTGTGTTAGCCTTCATCGCTGGGTAACTTCCTGGGCATAGAGAAACTTCTTCTTTAAGTTTCCAGGTTGTACCTTAGCCAAAACCAGCTGCATCTGTTAACTGTTTCTCTTCTGTCTACATTCCTTTAACAGACCTGGGAAACTGTTAACATGGATTAAAAAAGAAAAGAAAACAAACAAACAAACAAAAAACAGAACTACATGTATTTGTCCCACACGAGATCTCCCACTCACTGTCAGCACTGAGAAAATTCCTGAGTTTTCCTTTTGAGTTCAGCCCAGTAAAAATCTTTTCATATGTGCCACATTGCATGCTCACATCCCCTAGTTAGCCCAATGTTCCTTCCCAAAACCAGATTGCTTTGTAGTGTGTTACTGACATGTAGGAGGAGTCAGAGAGCTGGGTTGATACTATACTTTGCTGATGCACCAACAGATTGATCTACCCTGCTGTTTACCTTGCACCTGCATGTCCATGTGCTGATACAGGCATGTTTCTTTTGGGGACAATTTTGAATGCAAGTTTGACACTTTTTTTTTTTTTTTTTTCAAGTACTATATTTATTGCAAGCTTCTGTTTATTTCCAGCATCCTTCCTTTGTGTTGGATTCCTGTCATCACTTGGCTCCATGAACTTCAGTTGCCTCATTTCCTCTGCTGCTTTCACACTATATGGTGATGTTCCTGTGTCCTGTCCTTGTCCACCCTCCCTGTCCCGGTCCTTTTATAAGGAGAAGTGTCAAAAGTACAGTTAGTAACTGAGAACAAAAGGTAACCTTCTGAGTCATATATATTGTAGTGAGGATTATTTAAAGATTAGCAGGTGGGACTTCAGTTTTTGTACCAATAGCATTATTTTTCCTTTCATACTTTTACAGCACCTCCTAGACTTGAAACAATGCAGACATTCGTGTTAGTTTCCTCTTAGAGGGTGGGCCACCTGAGAAGATGTGGTTTATTTTGCTGTAAGAATGTGCTTATATTTCACTGCATAGTGGGTAGAGGTACCCAGCTGGACCACTTTTTGAATGATGATGGTGGAACAAGTGAACAAGTTCAATTGCAGTTGCCTTGCAGGGTGGGGAGACCTGGCATGCACTGTCAGGGAGTGGGAGAGCAGGGCTGGCCTTGGGTGGTAGATCAGGGGGCTGCAGGTGGTGCAGAGCTGTTGGGAAGGCTCAGGGTCAAGTGAAGTGAAGGCTCTGGGAATATCTTTGACTTGCTTATGTCCTTGCATAACAGAGCAGAAAAAAAAATACGTAGGGAGATGCAAACATTTTGAAATTCTAACTTATCCTAAAGGGGGAAGTATTCTTCTAATTAGCTTAACCAGGTGGTAAATTAATATATGACATATCTATGTATTTTAAAAGGTTAGGTTTGCTTTTACAGCCTTTTTCCAACATGTTCTCACCTCTAACTTCCTGTTGTTCGTTTCTTGTGCTGTAGGGTTTGAATCATGTTCATTAAGATTGGGTAGAAGGCTGGATTTGCTTGCTTATGGCTCATGTGCTTGTCAGGACTGTCAGCACATTATAAATCCCCTGAACAGCCTCACCAGGTCCCCCTGAACCCTGTGTATGGGTCTGGGGTCCACATTCACTGATGTGCACCGCAGGTGGTCTGGTCCTAGCACATGTTCTGGCTTGCTGTCAAGCTTTCCTGTATGCATTGTGAACCTAAGTAGTGACTCACTTTGTCTCCCATTCTACCTCTGGCACTATTTCCTCATTTATGTCCGTGCTCCCTGGTTTGTCCCCTGCCATGCTGGGGCTGTTGGCACATCATGTTATCCACTCACAGCTCTGCCTACCTGGCTCAGGCTGGAGGGCAGAATCCCATTGGCAAGGGTATGACCTGCACCATGGTCACCCCAACTTGTCCCTCTCACACAGCCCTGCTCCTGCTGCTCCCTGATAAATGCCCTGCCAATGCTGTGCATAATCAGCCTGGCAATTGTGAGTGGTCCCTGTGCTTTGCCTGTGAGAGTTTGCTTCAGAATGGACAGTCCTCAACAATTTTTGCTTCCCTGAGTGTGTTTCAGGCTTTCTCTCTTAGCATAAGTTTATGCTTTGCACATCTATGTATAAATTTAATGCTAAATTATCACTGTTACCTCTGTTGAGGGTTTAACGTCCTGGTGGGATTAGCTGGAATAAGAAATGGGCTCAGAGAAGTGATTCCACATATTAAAAAAAATAACCCAGAGCTGCAGTTTGTGGGAGTATGAAGTAGGCCTAAAAAGACAGTAAGGATAAAGACTTAGATCCTTAAGCATGGGCTGCAGCATGGAGAGGACCAGCCAGATGCCTAAGGCACTTGAGCAAGGTGTATGGTGTGGATCCTGGGAGCAATATGACCTTATGCTTTCACAGCCCTTTGTGAAGCTAACACTGGTGAGACTCTTCTCTTTGAGCTGTAGGCAGTGGCATGGCAGGTTTTAAGCTAAATCTGTTTCAGTAACTTGGTTGTCATGTCTGCTTTCGCTTTTGGTAGATGGGTCAGCATATGCCAGCGTCAGATCCTTAGTGAACTGAGATGATTGAAACTCAATGAGTGCACTTACATGCTAACTAAGGATCATCCCATTTTCTCCCAACAGCTGGTGCAGCAAGCCTTAGATTGTAGCTGGAGGTGCGGAAACGATACATTTTTTCATGTTTCTCTTGCTGTCAGGACATATTTCTGCTCTGGGAGCTCCGTGGCCATATTCTAATTAACTATACTTCTGCCCTTCCTTCCAGCACTTTGCTTGAGCTGGCATTACAAGCCTGTGTGCTCTAACATAATGCAAAATTGTAATAGAGAGGTGTATGTTCATCTGCCTGTAGGAAATGCTTACTGTTGATAGTTGCCTGAAGGTAGGTATGGAGGTTATACAGAGAAGGTATAAGAAGGTACGTTTGACAAAATATATTTGAAGGTTTGTCTTACAGTCCTCTTATTCAAAGGTTGTCATTGGGAAACTCTTTATTTTTTTCTCCCAAGACACCCCATCACCACAAAAAGTTGTGGTAAATTGAGGGGTGAGATAAAAGTGGATCCAAAGTTACCCCAGATGTGAACTGGCTCCTGGTGCCTTCTGTCTGCCAGGAAGTCCCAGGAGGGCTCAGGTATAGGATCGTCATAAGCTTTCCCATCAAGTTTCAGGACTGCTCAGGCTCTTCATAATCTGAGGTGTCTTGAACACATATATTTGAAAATTCTCCCATACAGGGCTTGTAGAGAGCTCTTTGGAAGGCAGACACGTGACGTTTGTATTTTCTTTCTGTATTTATACAGACTCCAGTGCAGTGAGGTTCTTGAGTTCATAAACGCCCATGACAACAGATAAAGAAATCCTACCCAAGCTGTAACAAATATATTTGTGGTATAATAGGGTTACTTGTTGACGTTGTGTCAGAACATAAGTGCAGTAATTTCCACATGATTTTTTTATTAGGTTAGATACCATAAAGTGTCTGTGCATTCCTGCAAGAAAACTTGTAACAGTTATTTAAACTTAGGTTTAAATAAAAGATTGCTGAATTTACTGGCTATGTAACAGGTAACTTTATGTAACATTTAAATAAATACCTGGAAGAACTTTAGTACAGTTCTGTAAGGTTGATTTGCTCAGGATTTAAAACTAGATTTATAAAATAAATGTGACTAACGAGATTTGATCAGTATGACAAAATTATATTAATAGAATTTGCAAGTCTATTCTGCATCTCCAACAACTTACAGGTGCATGATTGAAGAGCAACAGATGTCATTTCAAACTGTGGTTTTAATTGCTGTTATGAACTGTGTGTCAGAGCAGTTCTTACATAGTAATGTGCTGCTATTAATAAAACTTCAGATTCTGGAGAAAAGTAGATAATTGTTTAGTGGGTAACTCCCAATGCTGGTCTGATGTCTAGAAACGTAGTTATAAATTATATCATGGTGACTGGCAGGATCCTCTTTAAAAAGAGGGATGAGGGAAAGGCTGTGGATGTGGTCTACCTTGACTTCAACAAGGCATTTGACACCGTCTCCCACAGCATTCTCCTCAAGAAACTGGCTGCTCTTGGCTTGGACTGGCGCACGCTTCGTTGGGTTAGAAACTGGCTGGATAGCCGGGCCCAAAGAGTCGTGGTAAATGGAGTCAAGTCCAGTTGGAGGCCGGTCACTAGTGGCGTCCCCCAGGGCTCGGTGCTGGGGCCGGTCCTCTTTAACATCTTCATCAATGATCTGGACGAGGGCATTGAGTGCACCCTCAGTAAGTTTGCAGATGACACCAAGTTAGGTGTGTGTGTCGATCTGCTCGAGGGTAGGAAGTCTCTGCAGGAGGATCTGGATAGGCTGCACCGATGGGCTGAGGTCAACTGCATGAAGTTTAACAAGGCCAAGTGCCGGGTCCTGCACCTGGGGCGCAATAACCCCAAGCAGAGCTACAGGCTGGGAGATGAATGGTTGGAGAGCTGCCAGGCAGAGAAGGACCTGGGAGTGATGGTTGATAGTCGGCTGAATATGAGCCAGCAGTGTGCTCAGGTGGCCAAGAAGGCCAACGGCATCCTGGCTTGTATCAGAAACAGTGTGACCAGCAGGGCTAGGGAGGTGATCGTCCCCCTGTACTTGGCTCTGGTGAGGGCGCACCTCGAGTACTGTGTTCAGTTTTGGGCCCCTCACTACAAGAAGGACATGGAGGTGCTTGAGCGGGTCCAGAGAAGGGCGACGAAGCTGGTGAGGGGCCTGGAGAACAAGTCCTACGAGGAGCGGCTGAAAGAGCTGGGCTTGTTCAGCCTGGAGAAGAGGAGGCTCAGGGGCGACCTTATCGCTCTCTACAGATACCTTAAAGGAGGCTGTAGTGAGGTGGGGGTTGGCCTGTTCTCCCACGTGCCTGGTGACAGGACGAGGGGGAATGGGCTAAAGTTGCGCCAGGGGAGTTTTAGGTTAGATGTTAGGAAGAGCTTCTTTACTGAAAGGGTTGTGAGGCATTGGAACAGGCTGCCCAGGGAGGTGGTGGAGTCACCATCCCTGGAAGTCTTCAAAAGACGTTTAGATGTAGAGCTTAGGGATATGGTTTAGTGGGGACTGTTAGTGTTAGGTTAGAGGTTGGACTCGATGATCTTGAGGTCTCTTCCAACCTAGAAATTCTGTGATTCTGTGATTCTGTGAGATATAGAAATAAGTGGGGTATTGACTTGAGGTTCAACTTGAAGTCAATATATTTATTTATTTTATTTTTTATTTTTATTATTTTTTATTTTTATTTTGGTGAAAAACATGATGGAGAAGAAATACATCTATGGATCAGACCACAGAAATTTCAAAAATTTCAAAGCTGATTGTATCCCAGACAACATATGTGTAAGAGTACACTGCTGTAATTGCTGGTGAAAAACTGCACAGTGGTCAGATAAAATAAGAATTACTTCATGTCTATTTTGAGGAAGTATTGGAGCTTCTCAAAAATAGTTTTATCTATTTTGTCAGTAATTGCAGCATTCACAAGAAATGTTAAGGCAAGGGAAATTAATATTCTGACACTTCCTTCTTATATACTTATACAAGGTCTTCAGAATTATTATTACAAAATGATTAGTGTAACATACAGTAGGATGTACACACAGCAATCTAAAGGTTGTTTCTGATCTATGAAATAGTTGTGATGTAAAGGCTATAAGCCTCTGAGAAAAAAGTAGCAATGAATAATAACAGTATATTAGAAAAATAAACTTAAAGATGTATTTATCTATCTCACAGCAAATCAAGTTTCTACATTTGAAACATTATAGACCAATTTCCCTCTTATGTATCCTAATGGTGAATTTACATATTTCTGTGGATCCCATTCTGACTTTCTTTTTTAATGTAAAAATGGTGTCTGTTTACAGAAGGATAAGAGACGGCAATATAGGTCTAGGATTTTTTTTTTTTTTTTTTTAATCTTGTACAAGATTTTGAAGTAGATTGCTAATAAAAGCTTGTTATATATATTTTTTTGTTTTTCTTATTTTCTACTACTTTATCGTAGTTTACTTATCTTTTTCTTAAGAAAGGCTCTTCAAACCTATTTTCCTCATCTGTACTGGTGCTTTCCTTCACCTTTCTCAGGCTCCGAGTTGATGGTCTTGTAGTATGATTCCACTAACACTAGGAGCAATCATATCTTCTATTACAGTATATGGAGAAAATGGAAGGCCATTGCTGTAATCTATTATTGACATGATTTAACATGCAGGCAAATACTACAGTTAAACTGAACGTCCTTTTTGTTGGTTCAGGTAGAAGTGTATGGGGATGTATTTTGGCAACTGTTTATTTTGAGACTATGGCAACATCTTCTTGCAGCAGTGACCCACTCATTTTCCCATGTCTTACCTAGTAATGATGTATGTTGGTATCAGTCTTTCAAGAAATAAACTGAACTTCACCATTCCTAAAAAGGGCTGCCTGAAGGGTTATGTTTTTTTTTTTCTGTTTTTTTTTTTTTTTTTTTTTTTTTTTTGTGAAAATTGTCACAACCAACAAATTATAGTCTACTGATTAAATCTTTATTATGAGTTGAACATCTGAGAGCAAAGAAAACAATGAGGCTTGAGCACCATAGCATGTGTCAGTGTTTATTGTTGTTTTACCCTTATCTGAATCTATGTGGACTCCTTTGGTTTAGTATAGGTGTGAAACATCCTGTGCTACTCTGTTTGTATCAGATCAGAAAGAGCAAAAGGAAGTTTTTCGGTGACCAGGGGAATCTGTGATGAGACCACAAATCTGTGAGCCTTTATTCTGTACACATCTTCTTTTACTGGTTCTCTCTCATTGTAAATTGTGTTTCATTTACCTCACCAAGGTCTTGTGAGGATCTCTGCAGCAATAACTATGAAGGATATAGATATCAGTGGTAGAAAATAACATAGTAGGAATTGCAGTCTGTGGTCATCAAGGGGACCATGTATGATAGTGCATCTAGGTTATTTCCTAAGAACGGGTGGGTTTGGCTTCCTCATAGAGTGTGCGCTTTAAATTTAAATAATAATCTTCAGTTTTCTAGACTCGATAAAGCACGTTTTCAAGTACAGATTAAAGAAAAAACTATGCAGAGAATCAAGTATATTTACTAATATAATAACTAATGCCCTTGAAAAAAAAAAGGCCTTATTTATGAGAGATATGACCATCAGAGTGTATAATAATATTTCATCTGTGTGTTTAAATGCAAAAAAAATTCTGATACATGGATTCCTGTTCTTCACAGTTTCAGTACATTCTGGTTCATTGGTAACTAACACAGAGATTATTGCTTGTCTGGAATAACAATATATTCCTGGTAAGGACCTAAATTTTTCTCAGATGTATGTATGTAACAGTTCACTTTTAGCAGTTGAGAGCTTGGCATATTTCAGTGAAGACAAAGAATCAATATGATTCGGACTGATATTCTGCGACATATATCTTGGTTTATTTTATTGGAGTGACATGCTGGTTCTTAAAAAGGAGCAGGAGGCAACCATCTGTGTGAAATTACTCATTTCAATTCTGATGTAAGGTTAACACTATAAATATTTGCCAGCTTTTTTTTTTGGTTTTTTTTTTTTTTTTTTTTTTTCAGTAGGAGATCAAAAATAATTGAAGCCACATCCCTCTTAGCTATGTTTGTGAAATCCAAAGTGTGGCTGGAGCTGTGCTAACACAGTAGGCTTCTGTTAATTTCATCCATCTGGATGTAGTGCAAATTGATGAGCAGAAGACTCTCTTTGTTAGAATAGTGTGTGTTTCCCTTTGGATGTTCTTCTGACATACCTGGGTTAACAAGACATCTGCATGAAACACTTAGGGTTTTAGAACTCCTTTTTTTTTTTCCAAATTGCATAGCTCCTTTGTGTAAAAGGTGGAGAACGTGAAGCACAGGATTACATTTCCAAATGCACAGGGAACACATTTTTGATGAGGATTCATGATGAGGGTGGTGAGGCACTGGAACAGTTTACCCAGAGAAGCTGTGAATGCCTCATCCCTGGAAGTTTTCAAGGCCAGGTTGGATGGGTCTTTGGGCAACCTGATCTAATGGGAAGTGTCCCTGCCCAGGACAGGGTTAGTGAAACTTTGATCTTTAAGGTCCCTTCCAACCCCAAACTATTCTGTGAATCTGTGCTTGCTTATCTTTAATAGCAGAAGGATTTTTATGTACTTTACAGTTTAGAATGTGCAGTTGACCTACATTTCAGGTGGATGCTTTAGCTTCTCCAGCTCTTTCATGTTAGTAGTCTCAAGAAACTAAAATAAAGATGTTGCTGTTCCTTATTGTTTACACTGGAAATTACAGGAAATAGTGGTATAGACAGACCCATAACAAGTCTGTATGAGTCTCCCATTTAAAGGATAGATAAATAGCGATTTAAAACATAAAGTTCTCTAAGTACTCATTTTTCCTTTCAGACTTACTCTTTAATAAAACCAAATCTAATGTTCAAATTAACATTTTGAATATTCTGATATTCTGTTGAACCATGAATTATGTTCAAGTTTGCTTGTATCTACATTAATTCTTTTAGATGATAGAATGAAGCTATCTAACTGATCTCTTTCTTTTCCCCCTTCTAGTTAATGGTCTAATGACACTTGGATTAGCAGGTGAGGGATTAGCAGGTGAGTTTTACTTCTAAAATTCAAAATTTACAAATTTCTGTTTTGTCAGTGACAGCCATTTGAGAAGCACTTTATTTTATCTCATTTCAATTATTCAACCTTTAAGCATTTTTTTATAGTCAGTCTTGTCCACTGGCTGTATGAACAGAGAGTGTTTCAGTATTCTGTAAAGGTCAGTCTCAATAGAGATGGCAAAATTGTAAAATTATTCATAATTTTGAATCCCTTTGGCCAGGGATTTAGACAGACTAGTATGTTGTCCTATTGTTACTGTCAAATGTCTCTATCAGAGCTTCTCTTACAACCCTGCAAAATACTGAAGCTCTAAAGAGAGCAAACCAAAAATACCAAGGCTATGGCAAATTCACTTTAAATACTCCATTGAGAAAGAGCTTGAGTAAATTGTCAGTATACATTATGTAATGGAGAAGAAACTTGTATTCTGTTCAATTTATAGGATTATAAATCAAGTGATAGTTGGCAGTTTAGATTGCCATGCTAGGAAACTCCGCATTGCCTAACTTTTGTCCAAGCATCAATGCAGGATTTAAGTTGTCAGACATACAACTATTATATCTGGTTTTGAATTCTGTCCAGATTTAATATTCATCTGCACATCTAGCATTGCAAAGTGTAATTTATAACTGCTGCAGCTGCCAGATCAATTTGTGCGAATTCTTAAATAAAAAGGTTCATAGTATCATGTTAACTTCCAGAGGATAAAATTATACTCTCCTTATTTCATAATTGTCACTATTGATTAACTGTAGATCTGATTTTTTTTCTGACGTTGACAAAGGCTTAGTGTCAGCCATGAGAGCTATGCCAATCAGATGTACTGAAGGAAGTATGGGCAGATGTAAAGGGTTTATTCAGATGGTGCCAATCGGTCATTTGTACACCTGGATAATGAATACTGTTTGTGGCCAGTATGAAACTGTAGGCTTAGGGTCTCAGGTTTAGGATGGGCTGTCTAGTTATGAATGTGCTGTTGTTTAAAAGCTTGTTTTCATGCTTTCAACAGATATGATAGCTGTCTCTTGATTTACATGTGGAATTAGTGAGTCAGTGACTTCACCATCTGAAGTAAGCTGTGATAGCTTGAGTTAAATCAAAAGGAGCTCCTGTCTGGGCTCTGAAGGAGCTGTCATCTTCATGAGTGGGATACATAACATGCACTTGAGGCTGTTTTACAGTCACACATCCCATTTTGAATGGAGATGTTCAAGTTTCTGATTGACAGGTTAGTCTTGAGAGGAAGTATGAAACCAACCAAGCCTCAGTACACTGTTGAGAGTGAGGGCTATGTCTGACTTCTCTTTAAGTGAAGACTTGCATACTTCACCTGACTGTGTTTGGCCAACACAATATAAAATTAGAACATAATTAGAAAAGAGGGAGAAGTTGGGAGAAACTTTGATTATCATTGTGAAATTTCCTGACAGCCTTAAGTTACTAGTTATTTGTTATTTATGTAGCAACTGTGAATGAAGTAACTGAAGCTGAGGAAAGAGATAGAGAAAATGAAAACCATAAAGCAGTATTTGGTTGTCAAGTAGGCAGCAAGTAAGATTTCTTTTTTCATGGAAGAAGGTAGGATTTCAGGTTCTCTGGAGCAGCAGAGAATGAAGTGGGAAAAAAGCCACCAAATCTTTTCAGCAATGATGGGATCTTACTTTCAAACTAATTAATACAAGGAAAAGAAATGGAATGTTAGGTTTAGGTTTCCAACAGAAAGAGACAAGCAGAATTATGTGAAGGAGTTTGCAAATTATGTGTTTGTGCTTCTTCTATTCCAATATTTGACATTTAAGGTGCTTTCTTATCTTACCTAGGTGCACATCAACAGACTAGACCCTGCAATGAATCTCTGATGTTAGAAAAGTTGCCTGCCTGTGGAAAATACTTTGAAGAGATGATGAAGAAAGTGGACTCCAAAAAATGGTGCAACCTGACAGAATTTATCAAGTAAGAGTTTGAGTTTTGATAGTTCTCACTATACAACGATATTTGTCCTTATGAACAAACAAACAAAAAACCCTGATGATCTCAAATACTTAGAACAGTGAACAGCATAATATTTATTAAGGATGTGCAAGTTCTCTAAAACAGAATAGTTTGGACATCCCTATTTTATTCCTCACATATAACAGGCTAGGCTTGCCAAATTTGGGCAGTTCTTTTCAGGAAAAAGTTCTACTCTACTCAACATCAATTATATTGAATTCAGTGAAAGGTGTTTTTGTCTTAGCCATTTGCTTGCCTTCATGTTGTCATTCAGTTATGACAACAGTGAAAATTCATGATAATACTTCATCAAGGAATAATTCCACTAACACTCCTTTCTTCAGCTTTTTATGTCAGAGCACCTTTCAAAACAATTTATGTTTGGTGCTGGATAGCTTTATCACATAATGGCAGCCAGGATTTATTGCTATCCCTAACACATGTAAAATATTTATGTTCCAGACAAATTAAAATCCTCCTATATTTGGTTCCCACTTGCATAGAGCTAAGCTGTAGCTCCTAAGTCCCTGCAATGTGGCCCCATGAACACAGGTAGACCCATTTAACTCAAGTGTGCATAATAGAACACATTAATGAAAACTAACTAGTGAGTTAATCAACACTAGCTGGTATTATTTTCACCTCAGGCAGTTGTTTTTATATTTACTTTATATTTCATTGCATTTTAGACAAATGTTACTTATATCCATGTTTTTTTTTTCTTTTTCTTTTTTCTTTTTCTTTTAAATTACTAAAGCAATGTACTTTTAAAATCATGTAAGTCTGTTTTCCTCTGTGCAGTTCCCTCTTCTGATTCCCTCTTCCTTCTCAGTAAGAAGACAATAACATTTCTTCATTCACCAATTCAGAAATCCACCTCTTGTATGAAACTATCCTGTCCAAATGTAAAATGTGTTGTATTGAAACTGCTGCAGTTTGTTTCTATGCCTGCCAGATAGCATGAAGAGTGAGTGCATTTTGTTTGAGTGACCATAGCACTGCAAGACTGACAGCAGTGAGGTTATCTTATCTCTATTTCTGTTTTGTAGTTGCTGGAGCTATTTAGACATTTCTCTACAAAGCTGCACACTTCAAACTCTATTCTGGAGGAAACTCACAGGGCTTGTGTAATTTGTGGCATTTTTGGCTTTGTGGAGCATCAGCTTCTTCGATGCATGTCTGCTCATGCATAATGCTTGGTTTTTGGAAGCGCTGAGTACCCTTCACACCAACTGAAATCAGAGGAAACTGCAGGTGTTCAGCACTTCAGAAAACAAGAGTCGAATGTATTAGCTCTGGTGTGATACAAGATAGCCTAATGCAGAACATCTTACTGGATTTGAAACAGCACTGGTGCTGTTTTGAGTGCTGCTCTCGAGGCAGGGTAGATGCTGCCACACCTGCCCCAGCTACATTCTTGTCTCATATTACCTCTGATCTTTTCTCCTATTTAGTATCACCTCATGTGTATTATGCAAGATCTTAGCCAGCTGATAGACATGATAGGTAATGAAATGTACTTCAGTGCTATGTGTTAAACAGTTCCCTATGTTTCCCTATGACTGATATCCATGTTGAGATGTTCCATCTGTTTACAGTATTTCATAATTTAATCTTACAACTTAGACGTTTTTCCTTTAGGACTTTTATTTGCACCCGGTGGGTGACTTTACAACCTTTCAGCCTTTTAAAGGGTAAAGTCTTAAAGCTCATGGCATTGGAGTGAAAGATGCATTCATGAATTTACCCTCTAGCTGTGGGAAAGAGCACCAGGAGTTAAGGGAAGTAGGCCCTTCTTGTCCAGCTAGCAAAAATTGCATTGAAATCTGACAGCGGCATCTGTATACAAAGAAAAAGTCTTGCAATACAGGTACTGCAAGTACAAATACATCTATGTTATAGAGCAATAATTTTAATGTTGCAACTCATAGAATTATAGAATGAGTTGGATTGTACTCATCTAAGTAAAAAAGTAATTTTACTTATTTTGAAGGAAGCACTGTAGTTTTGCCCTGTTTGATCTCCTTTACAAATGTATTATAATCATGAAACTGAATTCTTTGGTGATATCTTGTTCATATTGGTAAGTATCCTTAACTACTGGGATTAATTGCTGGAGAGAAGGATGCTTACAGGAGTCAAAGTATTAGACTGCCTTTGCAGGTGAAAAAGCAAGCAGCTTTTTACACACATTGTGCTAAGATTTCTTCAAGAGTTTAAGTATTCTGGTGCAAGATTTTTCCAAGGTTTGGAGGACTGATGTTTCTGAATTCTCCTGACATTCAATTAGTTAAGAACCCTTTGATAGGGTTAAAAATGCCTTTGTTCTTTGTGATAGTACTTCCCCTTTGGTGTTATTTTCATTGCCTGTACAAGAAAATTCCTGCTGTTTTTTTCCTAAAATTACCTGTCAGTCTGAAGGTTTCCTCATTTTTCCTCATATGCAGCACTGGAAGAAGAATGCCATCAATTATTCTGCATTATTTCACTGTTTGGCCAAACAGTCATGAGAGAGACTTCAGTGACTTCAATTTGCTGTTACTTAATTTTACTGCAAGATATTCTGACAGTTCTGTTACTTATTTCCCAATTTCATTCTTAACAAACTTGTATTCTTTAAAAACCACACTTTTGGCTAGTTTTAAAGAGATGATGCTGTCATATATGGCAACTGGTACTGGAAAACAAAATGGGACTTGTAATCTCTGAAGCTGATCCTAATCTTGCTGAAAATATATAGCAATCACATATCAACTGCAAAACATCAGGATACCAAGTAACATCTTACAGAAGCACTGTCTAGTAAAATTTTCCCCATCAATTTTCCTATTTTTCTGTGAGGATTCATACAGAAATTAGGATACACATTCTCTGGGTCATATTGTCAAGAGTTTTTGAAAGCTTAAATATATTAAGGGTGCAAGTGGGGTTTTCAAATATTTTCAAGTTGTTTAAACACATGGGTTTCAATGGTTCATGTTTGGACACTGGAATATGAAGGGCAACCAGAAAATAGAAAAGTACCCCCCCTGCCCCTTTTAATTAAAAAAAAAAAAAAAGCCTGGAGACTGACAAAAGGGAAGGGGATCAGTCATTTCCAGTTTTGTTGATGCTTTTATGTTATTTACAAATAGCTCTGAAGATAAAAACATGACTAGGTAGTTAAAATGGTGGGGAATTATAGTATGCAACTGAACAATCTGGTTGATTGATTGGCTGCTGTGGTAACAAACACTATACAAATGTAGGAAATACAGATCTACATGGCATGTCAATGCTAAAAACTTTAGTACCAATTTGTACTGAAAAGTGACATATATAAAGAGCTTTGATTAATTAGAAGCTTTTACTTAGTGTATGATATCAAGCTTTGCTAGATTAATATGTGCTATTGGTTAATCCTGCACTGCATTTCTTAAAGACAAAGAGCTGTACTACTTTTTTTCACAAGGACTCATCCAGTAACTTGATTCAAAGAGAACATTCACTAAAAAAAACTGTCCAAAAAAAAAATGTTATTGTAGCACAGTCCTGTCACCTTTCCTGATTTTACATCATTATCGTCTCTAGAAATTAAGTATTTTTAGTGGTAGTGATAGGGCTAATGGCATTTACATACTTGCGTTATTTACGTACTCCTTTTGTTGACAGATCACCAGGCACCTCTGGTCAGAAGTATGTGGATTTCCCATTGATTTGGGCTTGTTTATTTTTTTTTTCTGCAATTAAAAGACTAAAAATACAGAGAAATAAATAATCAAGGGGTCACTCCTGGAAAAATGAAGATGGCCAAAATGTAGCTATTTAGGTATAAGCCATCTCCTTTCTCTAATTCAGCTGTTAGAGTTATGTTGTTATGTTTATTTTATTGAGCTGCCAGAAACATGCCTTTTTAAGCAAAAGATGCACATTGTGTTTTGGAGACACTGAGAAGCAAATGTCACTAAAGAGTGCAATCCTATAACCATCGTTTAAGCAAATGTATTGGGAAATAAAAAAGAGGGCAGGATGCTGCATGATTCTGGACAGTGAAAGATACGGTGAAGAGAGTATCCTTATGTTTCCCATTAGAGCTGACCAATTTTTCCAATGTAATTAGGGATAGTGGTGACAGATGAGTCCAGAAAATGATCTTCCTTCAAAGAAATTCCTTTCAGCAAAGACAAATGGATGCCTACTATTTTGTATGTGTCTTTTGCTGCACAGTTACTCATCTTGTATCCTCACACATCTTGTCACTCCGAAAATCCTCTATTAAACTGAATTTCAGGAGAAGCATGACAACTTGGAGTTTTAAGGAGCACATCCCCAAACTAATTTCTCATGGATAAAAAATAAAACTATAGAGTGCTTTTCTTTTTAAGCTGAATCAATAAATGAAATAACAATTCGTAAATTAATATCTAAAAGACTGTTATGAAATTCCCAGTGTTTGAATCTGCTGACTGTTTCCTGAGGGGACAGACCAGCCTCATTTATTTGGTATTGGATTGAAATTGAGAAATAAAGGATTTGATTGTTATCTGTATTGTCTGTGTTAGTCATGTGTCATCTATTTCAGTGTAAGGCATTCTGTTATTTGAAGCCTGTATTACTGTTGCAACAGTCATTTTCTTGGAACAGTCACATACCTGTTTCCCTGGGAGCTCCCAGCCAATCATTCTGTGTTTGCCAGCAGTGGAGTAGAAGGCTAGGAATGAAACAGCAATTTATGTTTTGGAAGAGAGTTCTGACAGGGTAGTATATGTAAGGAGAATGTTTTTTTTTTTTTTTTTTTTAATAAGTTATAAATAATAATTTTTATTTGTTATTTCAGCAAAATAATTAATTGCAACGGACTTGTTCCTGCTGTTCCTATGTTTCTTTTGACCCCATCATGTCTATGACCCAGAGAGACCCTCAGTTTTGCTGAGATATGGCATAGCTTTATGACACCTGGAAGATGTTACAATTCTGATTTTTCTAAAGTTTTAAATTTGAGTCCTTAGCACAAGATGAGAGGGAAAAATTTGTCTCTAGCTACATGTCCAAAGCTGACAGATTGCAAGTAAATGTGTATCTGACGGAATTTTATGCTTTGGCATGAGCATGGTCTGAGGTCCATCCCCACCCTGATCAATTGTTTTCTTTTCAATACAGCTTCAGTGTAGTTTTCTGAGAACCCTTTACATCAAAAATGAATTGCATAAACAGAAGCAATAGGCTTCATTCCCACTGAAATTTTCTAAGAAGATCCACCCATGTTCTGTACAGATGTTTAAGATTTGAAAAAGGAAAAAATATGTATATGACTAGAGCCAAATTTGATCTAATCTTCTGAAAAAATAATCCTAAAGCTGTTGCTCAATTTTAAAGTTAATATAAATTTTGCCTATTCAAGTTTGACCTAACTAAGCTAATTATAGAAGTGACTAGTTTGCAAAGAAACATGGTCAAACATTAAAAGAAAGCCAGCTGACATTAATATCAATGGGAAAACAAACTGTAGAAGGAAACAAGATGATATTCTATGCCCACAGTTCCTAAATCTTTGAGCTAATAACTTCTCTTGACTGAAGTGGGGCAAATGCCCTCCAAACTGAGACATTTTCTTGGCCAGTTGTGAAAGTTTTCTTCATCTTTCCTACTGACTGCTGCAAGAAGTCTCATCCAGATGATGACTGGTGATCACATCCAGCTGCTCATGTCAAAAAATCTCTAAAAGGGGAATATGATGTGAAAATCTTAGAAAATCAGTGGATTTGTTTTGCAGCTAAGGTGAGGGACTGATTCAAGTGAGCTAATTATGTTTCACAATAACGTATCTCATACTTAGAAATTGGATACCTTAGGCTCATTCTTTTCAACATCATCAGAGAAACATAAATTCTGGATTTCTGCATTTGTATTTCTCACATAAAAGATGGAAAAGAACAAAAATGATTGGTAAAGCAAGAGTATACTGTAAGTAAAGACCAACTTGTTGAAACACTGAGTGCATGTCTCTAGTGTGAGTGATGGCTCTTGCTCCAGTATAGACCTGGTCACCTACATAACTACATCTAACACTAGCAGGGCACCCCTGAATGAGAAGAGCCAGTTATTAGGAAACACTGGCTGTGGGGCCCTGAGGTGGAAGTGAGGCTTGCTGGAGCTGAACCTTTGAACATCCAGCACGTGTGTGATTTTAGAACCAGAATAGTACTGATTTGAAAGGAGTATCATTCTTCCTCAGTTGTGATGCTTAGGGCTACGTGTGCGTTTTTGTGTGAGGATTTATATCTCAGTAGACTCATTAATACAGTGGTTATGGTTTATTTTAGACAAATTCATGCTAAAATGTTGCAAATCACAGATGTGCTTGCACAGCAAGAGTTCACTTATTGTTGCCGAGTCCCTGGATCATCTTCTGCAATGTTTTTGAGTAATATTCTATATGTCTGAAAAGAATTCTCTTATTTCTCTGAAGATTTATCGGGAAGAGAACCAAAATTCCTTATTTAGCCTGCTGTAGCACTTCCCAGTTTTGTCATCCCAGATTTCATAGAAGAAAATACTCTTCATCAGCTTAGTGTTTCTGTTAGTGAAGGTTAAAGAAGCCTGCAGTTTATGTGACCTCTTATTATATGTAGTTTATTCACCTTTAAATGTTTGGTGCTCTGGTATAGAACAGAGTGTTATGACACAGTACTATTTTCTTTTTTAACAGGGTCTTCCTTCAGGCTTCCGCTATAGACATAGCTGCTGCTTTTTTTTTTTTTGTGCTCTCAGTGAAATGCAGATAATAATGATATTTCATCTGTTCTTCCTGTGTATTTCTTTTTTGTCTCTTTAGATATCAAAGCTTAAAATATTTTTATATGAAAAAATCCTTCTAAAACCTCCTAGGTCATGGCAGCAGAGGCAAAACCAGGCTGGTAGTAATTGCCCCCAGTAACCTTAACCTTTTATGTTCCTTCTGGGACTCATGCCTTTCTTACCAAAAGCAAAGAAAGCAGTTTATGAACTATAGGTTCAGGAACATTAAGGTTGGAAAAGACCTCCAAGATCCTCTGGTCCAACCATCCCCCTACTACCAATGTCACCCACTAAACCATGTCCCTAAGTACCACATGCAACCTTTCCTTAAACACCCCCAGGGATGGTGACTCCACCACTTCCCTGGCCACTGCCTGACTACTCTTTCTGAGAACTGTTTCCTAATTTCTAACCTGAACCTCTCCTGGCACAACTTGAGGCCATTCCCTCTAGTCCTATCACTAGTTACCCCCAGCTCCCCACAACTTCCCCAACTTCCTTTCAGGTAGTTGTAGAGAGCAATAAGGTCTCCCCTGAGCCTCCTCTTCTCCAGACTAAACAACCCCAGTTCCCTCAGCCGCTCCTCACAAGACTTGTGTTTCAGGCCCTTCACCAGCTTCATAGCCCTTCTCTGGACGTGCTCCAGGGCTTTGATGTCCTTCTTGTAGTGAGGGGCCCAAAACTGAACAGAGCACTTGAGGTGCGGCCTCACCAGAGCAGAGTACTGGGGGACGATCACCTCCATGGTCCTGCTGACTACACTATTCCTGACACAAGCCAGGATGCCATTGGCCTTCTTGGCCGCCTGGGCACGCAAGGCCACATACAAATTAGTTAGGTGCTAACAAGTAAAATAATGGGAAGGGCTATCACATCCGAGCAGTTGTGTTGCTATCTTGCTGGTAGCTGACAATTTTTCATTGCAAAAATAGTAATCTATTATTTAAAAATGGGAAATAAACCCTACAGTTTATAAAATCTCAGTACACTACCAGATGCATGTCTGTGCTGAAAATGTGTGTGTTCACCTGCTCAGCTCAGTTTGATCAGCTCTAAATGTGAAGGTAATGCAAAGGCACAGCTTTTCCCTGAATGAGGTTATATTAGAACATCTTTAAGAGGAACTGCATTTCAGGTGAATCTCCATTACTTCCATATAAAAGATATTTGCTTTGTTTGTATTGTTTAGATGAGTATATCCTGATGAATGTAAATAAAGTGGTTTGTTTGAATTCAGAGACCAGGATTCCTTATTAGGCAAGAATGTTTATTACTGCATAACTGCTTTCCTCCTGACAGATGCAGTGGCTGAAACATGGTTTCTTAACACAGTTATGTATTTATTCCTTCACTACATAGGAGAGGGAAAGACTGTTCATGCAAGTCATGGCTGTGAAAATTAATCTAGGTTTGATAATTCCAGATGACAGTTTTTTTCTCTCTTTAGTGTAAAGTTATGGCAATGTGCTCCTATATCAGTCTGCTGTGGCCACCTTCACCACCAAGGTGATGAAGAGCACCTTCATCACCAAGATGATGAAGAGCATTCAAAAACATCAACTTTTTAATAAACTATTCTAAGTATGACTTCTGACTTTTAAGAATTTATTAAAGAAACTGGCATTTATGAATGCTGTGAAAACCTTGCAGATGGTTTTGCTTATAAATCCAAAGCCATGGCTGGTCTGCAGCATACTGTAGAAATATCAATAAAATGATAGAATCTGTTTGGAAAAGGCCATCATGATCATCAGATTAAACCTTCAACCGATCCCCATCACTAACATACACACATCTTTTAAATACCTCCAGATATGGGGACTCCACCGATTCCCTGGGCAACCCATTCCAACACTTGCCCACCCCCTCCGTGAAGAAGTTCCTCCTAATTTAAACCTCTGGTGCAATTTGAGACTATATTACACACTAGCAAAGTGTTATTTTCATCTGATGTGATTACTTGGGTTTTCCAGTTCTGGACACTGAAAATCTTACTTTTTGGAAAGAAAACCTCTCTTAGAAGAGCTTTTTTGAAACAGGTGAATGGGTTGAATGAAAAAGTATAAGGACAAATTGACCAGTTGTTTAGGAGGCTGCACAAACTTCCAAGAGTTCAGATTTGATGAACCCAAATAATCTTATTTGTTACACATATACCACAATATATGTTACAATTGTAGTCTACAAAAGCTTCAGTTCAAGGATACCAATACTGAGGAATGGGTAAAAGAGAAAATTTTTATTTTTGTATAAAAGAGAATTTTTTTTTTTCCATCTAGGATAACTGTTTCTTTCTTGTTAAATCAATGGAGACTCTAGGTCTGCAACTGAGATAATTATGATGACTATCATACCAAAGTAGTGTGCTTTTGCTGCCCATTCTCCATCTCTATCAAGGCTGGTAAGAGCTGAGACCTTCCTGTTCATCATTTTACAGAGACTTTTGCAAATCTTTGTGAAAAGTTTAACAACCTATTAAGAAAAGAGAGGGATATTCTGAACCTGCTACTATGTACAGAAAAAAAAATAAAATTAATTACCAATAGTTGCAAACTCATCAATTTTTAATATCAGATTTCAAGTTTTCAGTTTCAGTTTTTCAAGTGCTTTTTTCAATGTTTTGACATTGGTTACGTTTATTTGCCATGACTCAGTGTTTTAAAAAAGAGAGTGAAATCTGGCACTTGTCATTTACCAAAAGGTCACCAGTATAAATATTGGTAATTTCTTCTTATAGTTAGCAAGGCTGCTGTGACTTAAATTGATCTGATGATATAATTCTGTGATTCTATACTTGTCCTACCTTGTGCATGCAAGTTACCAGCTTGCATTAGTCAGATGCATCCACTGTGGCACAGATCAATTTGAGTCACAGTAGCCTTGCTAAAATATTGTAACTGATGGTCTTAACTTCACCACTGTTAAAAACTCTGTCAGAACAATGCTTACTTTACCAAATCATTTAACAAATATTTTAATGTATAAGAATATAATGATCCTAATGATTAAAGTCACTTGTAAGAAATTAGCAATTTAGAAGTGATGTTGGAAACCAATCCCCACTTATATGTAAATCTTATGATTGTCAGCTGGTATGTCCTTTCAACATCGTTCAAGCTGTATTTGAATTTTATTGTGACAAGATCATAGAATCATAGAATAGTTTGGGTTGGAAGGGACCTTAAAAATCATCTAATTCCAACCCCCTACCATGTGCAGGGACACCTCTCACTAGACCAGGTTGCTCAAAGCTCCATCCAGCCTGGCCTTACACACTTCCAGGGATGGGGCATCCACAACCTCTCTGGGCAACCCATGCCAGTTTCACCACCCTCAGTAAAGATTTTGCTCCTAATATCTAATCCATATCTACCCTCTTTTAGTTTAAAACTGTTACCTCTTGTCCTATTACTGTAGTCCCTGCTAAAAAGTTGCTCTGCATCTTTTTTATAAGTCCCCTTTAAAGCACTCGAAGGCTGCAATAAGGTCTCCCCAGAGACTTCTCTTCTTTAGGCTAAACAACTCCAACTCCCTCAGCCTGTCTTTTTAGGAGAGGTGCTCCAGCTCTTTAATAATCTTTATGGCCCTCCTCTAGACCCATTCAAACAGGTCCATATCTTTCTTATGCTGTGGGCCCCGGAACTGAATTCAGTACTCCCAGTGGGGTCTCAAAAGGGCAGAGCAGAAGGGGAGAATAACCTTCCTTGATCTGATAGATACATATATATATATGTATATTATGTATATATGCATTATATATATTATATATATATATAATGCATATATACATATTATATATATATATACATATATATACTATTTTTTTTTCTGTGCATCCCAGGATAAGACTGGCATTCTGGGCTGCAAGCTCATGTTCATTTTTTTGTCCACTGATAGCCCTGAGTTCTTCTCCACAGGGTTGCTCTCAATCCACTCGTTGCCCAGCCTATATTCATGTTTGGAATTACCTGACCCAGGTTCAGGACTTTGCACTTGGCCTTGTTGAACTTCATTTGGTTCATATGGGACAGCTTCTTCAGGCTGTCAAAATCCTTCTGGATGACATCCCTTCACTCTGTCATGTTGACAGCACCACTCAGCTTGGTTTCATCTGCAAATTTATGTGGGTGCACTCAATTCCACTGCCCATGTCATCTACAAAGATGTTGAATAATACAGGTCCCAGTAGAGACCCTTGAGGCACACCCGTCATCCCTTGTTTCTACCTGGACATCAAGATGTCGTCCACAGAATTTTGAATGTGAACATCCAGCCAATTTCTTATCCACTGAGCGGTCCATCCATCAAATCCATGTCACTCCATTTTGTAGACAAGGATGTTGTGTGGGACAGTATCAAAAGCCTTACACATATCCAGATAGATAGCAAAAATGTTGAATACCTCTACCTTTTCCGTGTCAATTGTAGACAGTAATCAGTAACAGAAAACAATCCCCATGAATCTTATTATTAAAGATAACATTTCAATATAAGCAATTTGTAAAAATTTTGTCTAAAGTTATTTGGTGGTAAAATAATGTGGCATAACCGATAGACTGGTATCAGTTATTCAATACAAATTAATTCACAGTATGTTTTTAGAGGCAACAAATATGCAAAAGAAGATAAATATGTTATGAAAATGAATACTCAATTACAAACATTTATGGTTCTTCTGTTTTGTTTTGCAAGACAGTTTCTACATGCTTGTTTTTCAAATGGATCCACCATGAATAATAGCAATAAGATTAACTCGTCAGAGGCAAAATTTGGATTTTCTTGCTTCAAGCTAGATGTATTAGTCGTGTGGTAATCCGTTGACAGCACAACGAGGTATGAATTAACAGTATCCATTTATTCTGTATTCAGGGTCTTGTTTCAATTACAGAATTTTATTATATAATGATACTTAAAATAATAATAATAATAAAAAAAGTATTGTACATGGTTAATTGACAAGGTTCTGCCTTTTCTGTTCACCCTTGCAAATGGTATATAATTCAATGTTGGAAAGTAGTTCCAAGACAAGAAATGCTGTGTTCTGCACTCTTAAAGAGATCACTCACCTTTTCCAGCCTATTGAATAATTTGCAAAGGGCAAATAAATGTGTTACTATCTCCATTGATTATCTTGATGGCAATGTATAAAATGACTATAGTCACTAGGAAAAATGATACCCAAGAGATACAGCAGCTTTGTAAAACTGAGGATTTTCTTATATGGTAATAGCTGAATATATAAGGTATGGAAAGAACAAAAGTTTCCAAGGCATGGTGGGTAGGTGAACAATTAAAGGCACCATTCTTTTCAGCTTTCAAGAAAACAATGTTTTACATTTCTCTGGGGTATACAGATCTCCTTCACACATTTCACTGACTGCTGAGGTTGCCCATTTCATATTAAAGTGATTATCATTTCATAACATAGACATGTTTTAAGAAGAAGAAATGTTAAAACAAACATTTTGGTAACATGGATAAGAGAGAAAGATATAAGAAACTTTTTCTTGGATTTGGAATAAATCAGAATGAGGAAGGGTGAGGAAAACTGAAAGAAAGAAATCCACCTTCAATGGTGTACAGACTACACCTTCAAAACTCATGGGAAAATATAATCATGTACTTGAATAATTGTTAAGCAGGACTTTTCTATACACAGCTTAATCTTTATGCTATCATTTTCATTCCTTTCTAATGGCGTTACTGTTCCTCTAATTCTGTGGTTAATTTTTCATCAGTTTTGGTCTTGTTTGTGAACTGTCCATGGGCAGATAGCAATTTAAATAAAATGTTTGTTACTCAAACCTGAAAGTGAAACCACTTTTTCATTAATTTGTTACATAGTAGCAGTAACGCTACTCTACTAAGAATAGTAGATCTGAAGTTCAATTTTAAGATCTTAGTTGCCTGACTTTTAACTCTATTATTTAAGGTACGATTTGAGCAGAAAAAAACTGGCACTCTCCTCCCAAAACAAATGCACTTTGTAATTAAAGGAATTTTATCTGTATGTATAAAACCCATAAGTTTTTCTTAAAAATCTGAAAAAATCTATATTCTTATAGTGCTCAAAAATCAAGTAAGGAGGGGTATAGAAATTGTGATGGAAAGTTCTGATCAGAAGCAGATTATTCTTGTATTTAGTTTATTTTTCACCATACACACATGCAGCAATGGGTATTTCCTAGAGTCTTAGGCCTGGTTGAGCTGTGATTTTTGTTCTACAGCTGGATATAATCAAATGTTTCTCTCCCCTGATTCCACTTTAAGATATCATACTCTGAAGTTATAAAAGGCGTGTGCTACTTTGGACTATGTGAAATCTAATAACAGCTTCTACTCAGCAGATGACACTTTAACAATGGAATCTGAAGCAGTTGTTTGTAAATGAAAGCTGAAATGAATGTGGAGGGCTCCCATGCCTTTTGTTCCTTTTTTCCCTGTATTTTTTTTTCTTTTGGTCAGAAAAATGACTAAATTCACAGGTGCTTTTTTGAATATCTGTCTGGAGGGCCAGCTGTGTAGTGCTGATCTGGATTAGAGCCATATTTTTCTACTTCTAAGTCAGTTTCATTCATGTACATGGGAAGAAAAGCCTAGAGCTGTTGCAATGATATGAGGAGTGTGCTGAGAATTACTAGCTCAGAGCAATACTACCGGGCAATACTACCAGGGAACTGGCTCTTTCCTCATGACTTTGGCTCCTCCACAAATGTTGGAGGACTGTATTGAACCTGATCAAGTGTTCATTTTGTAAACATTGGTAGAATACTCATTATAGTATGATTGCTGGAGTTGGAACATTTTGAGAAGAGTGGTGTAAAATAAGCTGTTATTTTCAGCAGTTTTATGAAATGAATTATCAAAGTGACTGATGTGTTTGGGAGAAAGCAGAATTGCATCAGCAAATGTCTGATGCTAGGGACTTAGCTGCATACCTGTATGCAGTTAGTGCATTTGCACTCAGGTTGATTGGAGGGATAATTGTGCAAACAAATGGTGACTGATCATAATATCTCAGGAAAGGAGGTAATCTTGGGTAGATACAAGGAAAGCATATTGTTTGGATGGTTCTCTGTCATTGATGGTGGCATATTTGAGCATAATTCTTGAATAACTTGCTTTTTGATGACTCTCTTGATTCAGGTGTGGGATTCATCTATCCAGTGTACTAGTTGTCCTAGACTTACTTCCTAGCTAATAAAAGCATAAGGAAGACATCTTAAAAGAGATCATATACATCATGCCCTACAGTTATTCCACTGTCTCCACTGACTATAAGGGCATCCCACTTCATAAGTGTGTGGAAGTTTTGAAATCTAACCTGACAAAAAATAGTGTGAATGTGTCTTCAAGTGGTGTTAGTAGCTTGGATCATGGCCGTTGTCAAGTTAGCAAGATCTTTTTCTCCTTCATTTTATTTTCTTTTTCTTTCCTTCTGATGAGTAAAATTGTATAATATTTGCTTTTAAGCAAGTTTCAGTGTGGGACCAGCGGAGAAGATGAGCCCACTGCTTCTCGGGGTTCTCATTGCCTTCATGCTTGGGCTTTTGAAGGATACACACTAGAAAACAATAATGATGTTCTTAGTGAGACTGAAGGGGGAGGCAAAGCTGGTGGGAAAGAAGAAATTATTGGTCTTTATCTGCTTTTGCCTTTACCTTGACATATGAAATAATCTGAGTTGTATCGAGAAATAGCTGTTTGTAACAGAGAAAAAGCAGATGAGGCAGCAGAGAATGTGCATCTGTGATTTTTGGCACTGAGAAGTATCTATTAGATGGTCTGATTACCTGGATCTGAATTCTGGTGTACTCGTTCCCTTGACAGGTTCTAATACAAGGATTAAAATTTTAGATGTAAAATTTTAAATACTGATGAGCATAGTGACACAAAAACATGATTGAAATTCTTTCCTATGAGGGTGGTGAGGCACTGGAACAGCTTGCCCAGAGAAGCTGTGGATGCCCCATCCCTGGAAGTGTTCAGGGCCAGGTTGGATGGGGCTTTGAGCAACCTGGTCTAGTGGGAAGTGTCAATGCCCTTGTCAGGAAGGTTGGAATTAAATGGTCTTTAAACTCCTTTCCAACCCAAACCATTCTGTGATTCTATAATTCAAAGATGTATTTGAATACCTGTGCCAGAAACACGTCATCTCCTTTCATGAGAAACCCAAGAAGGTGAAAGGATTTAAGTAGTTAACCAAGGTGACAATAGTTTTGAAACTTAATCTTTGAAACTTGGTTTTAAAGTTTTCATTTAATTTACAGAAGCACAAGCTTGAACTGTTTGATTCCAAGGGGTAAATATGCAGTGTTTCATGCTACTTGTAGTGAACTGACATTGTTTGACATGTATGTTTGTGGTCCAGGAAGCAGTACAAGTTTATATGACCAGGGTGTTCCCTAGCACATTATCTGGCCAATTGTATTCTTACATAAAGGATATTTTAGTTGTGCTAGTTGGAATTGTCACCCATTAATCCTGTTAATTTCAGAACTATACCTCACTTCTTTCTTTTCTTTCCTCCCTTTTCTGGTTTTCGTACTTTACATATGGGTGTGTCTTGTGGATATATGTTTTTGGAAAGTTAAAAAAAAATATCTAAAGAAAATGCTCTGAATTAAGATACTACTTTGTGGGGAAAAATTATATTGAAGATATCATGTTTTTACATGAAAAGTGTTTGCAAAGTTTGCACCAGACAATAAGAGGGTGAGACACTAAGAAATAGTGAACAAGATATTTGATGAGCACTGAAAACACAGGCAGGCATCAAGTCTTGATATTTTTGGTATCTGTCCAAAAGGCATAAGTTAGAGATCAGTGTAAGGGACTAGTCATACTGAAGTAGACGCTCAGCATTTCATGGGTCTTGAAAAGCAAACTAAAAAGAGAAGACAAAGAGTCACTAAAAAAAAAAAATATATATCTTTGGAAATAAACTCTGTGTGGGTCTATAAAGATTCTGATGTTTACTTTTATCTGGTTAGCATGTCAACGTTGCAGGTGTACATGTGTTAGCAGATCATCTGAGCAAAAAAGCTGTTTTCTACTAGCAGGCTATTCATCTTTCTGAAGGAGGTATTGTTCCTTGGCAGAAGAACTTTTCTGCTGGGTTTGTCCAGCAGCAGATAACACAGTTTTGTCTCTCTGAATTCTGTGGTTGGAGACCGTTAGTGGCAGAAGAGGTGTCTGCAGCAGTTCAGTTCCCTGTAACTTGTTCTATGTACTCATTGCAATCCCCATTCATTAGGGATGTGTCTATAAAAATTGTAGCATTTGATACCTTGAATTGAGTAAGAATTCAAAGTAATGTCCTTACTGCTAAACTGTAAATGTATTGTTTGCATGTACTGAAGATATTTTCCATGGGTAAAATTTTCCCATTGTAGAGACAGCAAAAAACAGAAGTTTTTTTTCTTTTTCTAAAAACAGAAGTTTTTAGAGAGAACTGTCCTTAAGTAATACTTCTTTTTCTCAAAACCATGCTATGTCACAGAGGTTTGGAAGTGCTCAGTACTTTTACAGAATGTAGGATTTAAATGCGTTCAGAGTCAGAGAGATTAAGCTTCAAAGTAATACTCTAATATGAATTACACAGATTTTGGGGGAAAGTTTTTTCTTCTTTTCTTAAAGAAGAATCAGTGCTGAACAGCATTGAATTGTTCAGTATAGTACTCTCATATCAAGATAACCGTCCTCACTTAGGATGTTTAATACAATTAATTTATCTGAGCCATTCAGCTACCTAGTGCTTGTGTACAATTTCTCCTTTCCAATATGATTTTGTATGAAGCTGGAGTTTTGTTCTCTACTGACTGTTAGCAAGTGAATACCAGTTTATGCAAGGAAAGTCCACAGCTACCTGTTTTGGCTTTTTTTTTTTTTTTTTTTTTTAAATCTTGGCAGCTGCATATGGGAGCTAGAAGATAAAGATAATGATGACCGGGAAACCAGGAAATAAGTGATTATAAGAGTTTATCTGTGGTTGTGGTAGGGGTTTTTAAAGATGCAATGTCACCATTTGACTTATAAACTTTATGCAACCAAGGTTTTCCACATACAGGAAGGGTTTTGCTCAGTCAGAATACTCTGGGAAGGAAGACATATATTTTGTAACAGTATGAACTCAAATACAGCTTTCATGAACATTGTTCAGTGTCCTTTCAGTTTTGTTTTCTCTGACCCTTCTTACTTGAAGATATCAAGCACCCTTCCTTCTGTTGTTAGCTTTCATTTACATTCAGCTTTGTTTTTCTTGAAAGACTGGGGGAGCAGTAGCAGTCTTGGAACAATGAAGCTCAGTAATCTTGTACAAATGTTGACATGACATTCCTTATTCCTTAGATTCTGTGATACTATTTTGAATATAAATGGGATGGGACTTGATCAACAAGGGCAAATACCAGTTGTCTAGATGATGTGAATCTTGTTATTTTTAATTTCCAAGTAGTGCCAAAAACACGACTCACTTTGCAGAAACATAAAAATACATTTACTAATAAGAATGGATGTTCCCTATTGGCTACTGTTCTGCAAATGATCTATTTATTCAAATGAGATCAAACAGGTTTTCATCTCATCCATATGAGTCATTGCTTTTGGAGTAAACTAGGAAACTATGTTTTCTTAGAGAAGTAAAAGGAGCCTCACAGTGGATGTGTCCACCTAGAAGCTTCATCGCCAGATGGGATGTAATGTCAGCTCAACTGACTTCATTTAAACCACAGTCTTTATTTGCAAACAAGCAGCCTCAGGTCTTAGTCACTGATGGATCTCCTTCTTTTATGTATGTCCTGAGAAAAATGATCAGGTGTAACTTTGTACTTTGCTTTCTGTCTATGAGTTCACCATGGACAGCATTTTCCTTTCCTATACATATCAGTCAGACACAGAGGAAAGAACGGAAAGAAGTTCGCTTGCTGTAGCGAGGTGGGGGTTGGCCTGTTCTCCCATGTGCCTGGTGACAGGACGAGGGGGAATGGGCTAAAGTTACGCCAGGGGAGTTTTAGGTTAGATGTTAGGAAGAATTTCTTTACTGAAAGGGTTGTTAGGCACTGGAACGGGCTGCCCAGGGAGGTGGTGGAGTCACCATCCCTGGAAGTCTTCAAAAGACGTTTAGATGTAGAACTTAGGGATATGGTTTAGTGGGTACTGTTAGTGTTAGGTTAGAGGTTGGACTCGATGATCTTGAGGTCTCTTCCAACCTAGAGATTCTGTGATTCTGTGATTCTGTGACATCCTTCCTTTCCCCTCTGTCAGATTGTAGCAGACCTGGTGCTCTGTTACTTGAGTAATTGCAAAGACTGAAGACTGAACTTTTCTACAGCTCCACTTCCTCTGAAAAACATGCCACTTTCTGGCAACTGCCTGGTTTCTTGAGAAATTAAGTCGCATGTAGTCATGTTCTGTGTGTGTCAGTGTGCCAGTCCCTCTTAGTAGCTGTTGAGCCCCTTAGCTGACTTTAACAACATTTGGAAGAGAAAAGGTAAGCTTAAGACATGAAGTTCCTACAAGTTTCACAAAAGTGGGCAGCTACATAAAAGAGTTTGCTTTCACTGAGGGAAGGGTTGTAGGAGGAGCTTAATTAGTGGGAATTTCACAAGGAGAGAGTCGTTTAGTACCCCAGTTGCTGTTGTAGGAGAATAATCAAAATTTGTTTTTCATTAGGCAGGAACCAGAAACCTTGACCCCTTGGGCCTTCATAGTTTCATTACTTACCTTTTAAAAGTGGCAATAAATAATGGTGTCTTCATCATGCATCTTGTCTGCAGTGGTGAGTCTCCCAAATTAGTATCAACTATACTATATTGAAACTATATAGAAAACCTGTCCCGTCATATTGAAATCTTAAAATGGACTTCAAAATTGAGTGGAAGATGAATATTCCTTTTTTTTTTTTTTTTTCCTCATGGAGTATAGATGCAGATTTACCGGCAAGGATAGAGTATTTGGTATTTAGCCCCTCAAATGCACAGTCTGTCACGGGCTTGTGTTCTTGCACCTCATGGGAAGTCATTGCTTCTCCCTTGTTGTTGTGGTTCCGCTCGAGTGGGCAGCCGAGCTCCACCACAGCCGCTCTCTCACTCCCCCTCCTCAAAGAGGAATGGGGAGAAAATATGTGAAAAGGGCTCAAGGGTTGAGATAAGGGCAAGAAAATCACGCAATAAGTATTGTAACGGGCAAAACAGACTCAGCATAAGGAGATAGTAAGATTTATTGCTCATTCCTAACAAGCTAGAGAAGTGAGAAACAAAGGAAAGAAACCAAAAGCACCTCCCCCCCCATCCACCCTCTTCCACCTCCTCCCCCCGAGCGGCGCAGGGGAACGGGGGAATGGGGGTTATGGTCAGTCTACAGCACTTCTTCTCTGCCGCTCCTTCTCGGTCACTCTCATCCCCTGTGCTGTGGGGTCCCACCCACGGGATGCAGTCCTTGATGAACTGATCCGGCATGGGCTTCCCACAGGCAGCAGCTCTTCCAGAACTGCTCCAGATATGGGTCTGTACCATGGGGTCCATCCCTCAGGAGCAAACTGCTCCAACCTGGCTCCCCTACAGGCAGCAGCTCCTGCCAGGTCACCTGCTCCTGCGTGGTCTCCTCTCCACGGGCTACAGGTCCGGCCCGGAATCTGCTCCGGCAGGGGTCTTCCACAGGCGGCAGCCTCCATCGGTGCAGGGCCACCTGCTCCACCGTGGTCTCCTCCACGGGCTGCTGCGTGGAACCCTGCTCCACCGTGGTACTCCATGGGCTGCAGGGGGACATCCTGCTTCACCATGGTCCTCACCACAGGCTGCAGGGGAATTCTGCTCTGGCGCCTGGAGCACCTCTCCCCCTCCTTCTACACTGACCTTGGCACCTGCAAGGCTGTTCCTCACTCCTATCACTCTCCCACCTGCTGTGTGGCGCAGCGTTTTTTTCCCTGTCTTAAATATGCTCTCACAGAGGCGCAAAACAACATCGCTTATTTACTCAGATCTGGAAAAGAATGGGGCCCTTCCCAAACATGGGGCAGCTTCTAGATCTTTCTCACAGAAACCACCCCTATGGCTCCCTGCTACCAAAACCTTGCCACGTAAACCCACTACACTTGTCTGTGTCAGAGTGTTATTTTCTGTGAGGAAATAACTAGTAACAGGATCTCCATTTCTGCCATGAACTACTTTGTTGCAGGCAAATTATGGATCTGTATTACAGTTGAGTTTTGTCATCTATAACACAAAGGGAACATTTGCTTCCTCTGTAAATAAATGAGTGAAAGGTATTAGATGAAACAGAAATTATTAGTCATACTATTTTTTTTTTCATATAACCATTAATAAAAAATAGAAACCATGTAAATGTTTGGATGTTTCAGTGCAAAAGTCGGTGTCTGAGATAGCAGTCTTACATGTTTTGTTGTTGTTTTTTTTTTTTTTTTTTTTTTTTGTGTCACAATCCCATTTTTAGAAACCAGTTGATTTATTTTAGTTAGCATTTCATAACTGCTCTCTGACTTCGAAACCAAAACTATACAGCCATCCAAAATGGTCTTATTTGCTTACTCATTTTTTCAGTACTATCTGGTCTCTTGCTATCACTACAGGGATGCTTACTTGTGTGGCTTTTTGAATGAAGAAATTGTGAAGTGATGCTGAAACTATGCCATATTTTTTTTTGGCTGCTTTATAGCAGAAAATATAAAGGGATGGCTTTCTTTTCTTTGCTTAACCCATTACCTACAGTTGAAGCAGCACTGCAAACAGAATTGAGAATGAGAAACATATACAGCTACTGTATATGTAAATTTTATAAATATGTAAATGTTAACACTTACATGGCAATCTGGTACAGGGATTGTTGTTATGTACTTGGGAAGTTTTTGGACTTCTAAACTGAGTGCAACCATTTGCATATGGCTCATATGGTCCCTATTAAGGTAGTCATTAGAGACTGCATTGTCTCTTGTGCACAGTATTTTTGTGAGGTTAGACAATACTACTTTAGTTTCATTTTACAGAGGGACAAAGAAGGAGCGGAGATGTATAACTGAAGAGTCCATGCAGACTGCAGCACCTCCCTTTCTTGAGTGTCTGCAGGGCAAGCTACCACGGTTCCTTGTGGTGCTCCGGCATAGTGCTGCATGGTGCAGTGGCTCAGAAGCTGATTCCTGAAAAGTATAGATCACAGTGCTGGAGTGGGAGGAGTACAACAGAGCACAGAAAACTTGTTACCTCTGCAAAGTTAAACCACCCTTGCTTTTTGGTAATATGACCTGAATTCCCAAATAATTTTGGAATGATTGTAGCTGCAGTTCAGGTACAGACACTTTAGTAGCACCAAGAGAAGAGGGAAAAAACAGGACTTGCATATACTTCATAGGGAATTAATGTGTATCAAGTCATCTGTTTACTGCAGAATAACACAGAATTTCAGGGGCTTTTAGTGACTATAGGGATTTCAACAGTGCTAAAAATCTGTCTTTAAACAACTTACTGTAGTTCCCGTAATGGCTCATGTCCCTCCAGATACAGACTACATGCTTTAACTCTGCTCACAACATAAAATGAATAAAAAATGACCCTTCCTTTCCCTCTTGCTGTTCCCTCTGTTTTCCATCAAATGTCAGTGTTACTACAGTATCTGCTGGTGTTGCATCAGGGCACAGAACAGGTATCAGACTTCCTAAAATAGTACTGGACCCAGACTTTAATCCTGTTTGAATGTTACTTGTTAAGTTAATTCTGAATTGAGTTAGCATGGCTGCTGCTGCAAATCTGAGGACATCTGTTTACTGAGGAGCTTATTAGCAAACAGATTTGGTATGTCTCCAGAGTTTACACAGAAATGAGCTGCTAGTTGTAACTAGGTTTTTATCAGCTGCTCTATCACCAAAGTTGTAATTTAACTTTATAAACTGAACAGTGGTTTAAAATCAGTGACAATCACAAATGATCCTATTCTTGCAGTAACATACAATTCTAAGCCAGAAATGTAGTGTACAGTGTGCATGTCAATATATTAACATTAACATTAACATTAACATTAACATTAATATTAACATTAACATTAACATTAATATTAATATTAATATTAATATTAATAGCAGCTTAATATCTGTTGTGTTGAACTGGTGAAGGGATTTGCCTCAACTTGGCAAATTCCAATAGTACCAATGTTCACCACAGTGATAACTGCCCTTAATGTTTGCAAAAATCAAGAAGCATTTCTTCCAACACAATGTGGTAGAAGATTGTTTAGCTTTCCATGGACCCTGAAGTTCAGTTGTATGTATACGTGTATAAATGTATACATGCATAAAATCTCATTGCCAGCAGAATTTTGTTGTAATGGACATGAAAAGTATACATTTTTTATGTTCCTCCTGTAAATATTGAGCACACTAAAATATTGTGTATTTGTTCATTGCTACATACATATTTCCTCTGAAAGCTAGCTCTAGAAGGATTTATTTGGAGTAGTTCTGCCTTCTTCATTTTAGTCCTTGTCCCTGAAGAGTTCATGATTAAATAATGTGTTCTGACATAACTCGTTGCTCATGGAATAGGATAGTAAATAAAGGTTTTGACAAACTGCGTTAAAGCCATAGTTCTTGAGCCAGATCACTGCATAGAGCAGAGTGACACTGCAATGTTGTAATAATTTCTAAGGATCAAACCAAACTCTTTATCTGGAAGGATACAATACACAAATAAATCTTTGCAAGCCAGTTTGCAAAGTGTTTCGGTGTTTGAATCCCATGATGCCAATTCCACGTGCTGCTCTTGAATCCTACATTTTCCATTGCCCTGCCCAGTGCCTTCCCTTTATCTCTGTTTCTTTCTCTGCCACAGAGGTAGGAATTCATGAGGTGACTGACAGCATCTGAGAACCAGTGTGGAATCTTCAGTATATTAAGTACATCTTTATTCACACACTGTCAGTGATGGCGATGGCTACTTGGGTAGTGAGTGCATTTAAGATGTTGGCTACATATGGTTAAGTTTTTGCAGGATTGGGATTTCCATCCACCTAGTGTTTTGAATTTGCCTAATACACAGGAGTTATGGGACTGTCTTCTGTTGCCATTGTATAACGTTGGTTTCAGGGAACGTTCCCCCTCTAAACTGGTATTCCCCCCAAATGGATTGTGTTTACAAGTAAGTAATTATTAAAATATAGCTCAGAAGTGGTGGAAGGCGAAGTCCACTTCCTAGTAGTAGCTTCTGCTTTGGTAAAATTCCAGTGCTACTAAATCTCTGATTTTTATAGGGTAGTACCTGGTGTCAGGCTATATTTCCCTCCCTGTTCTAGAATTGCTTAATATGGTAGCTTCTATTGCCTATTGGAGATTAGTATTATGTATATAAACTACTGTTTCAATCTACAGTTACTCTTTACATTTATCTTTTCTTGCTATACTTTTAGGAAATTAACAAACTTTTAATAATAGTTATGTATTTGGGGGTTTTCTGTTAGATTTATTCATCCACTTTTCATTTTTCTGGCCAGCTGTTGATTTCAAGCCAAGAACAGAGATCTGTAATTATTTGAAAGGACATCATGTATTTATTATTTTCAAGCCAAGTGAGTAAATCTGTCCATTAATCAGTGGCATGAGTATAAACCATACTTTATGATGTTGTCATTAAACCAGCAAATTTTTTTTCCACATTCATTTCCTTCCTTACATTTTGTGGTGTACTATTTTCTGTTGGCTGAATTCAGTACTAGAAATGCACAACAGCAAATCTGATTAGGAAGTTCAAGTGTTTCTGTGAGTACACTCCTCTTGGCAGACATCTTAGTAAGGGAATGGTGAGATGCAGTAACAAATCTATTTGACATGTTAAATGAAAAAAGCTCAGAAGCATTCTACCATATTTGTAGGTTCATAGCTGATAATACTAAGGCTTTCTTTTAAATGTAATGGTGAAACCTCAGCAGATAATTATCTTAAGGTTTAGAATATTATTTGAAATTCATCCAGACAGTTACACCCTTAAATTACGTACAAGATAATGGGGGGAGGGGGGGGGGAAGGAAGGGTGGTAGTGTTGTTTAGTATTTTCTGCCTCCACTTCAACTCGAAATGCTGTAAGAAGAGCCTTTCTCATTACATGTTATTTATAATTATTATTTCAGCATTTCTCATTCCAGTCTGGATGGAGGTTATGACAAGGCTGATCATTCAGTCTGAACTGTAATGAAGCATGTGATTATGTCTAAGGAAATTTCTTGGTTGAATCTTTAAAAAAATAAGATGCTTAAAGCATCTTTATTTACTGAAATGTGCCACATAATTAGTAGTACCCTGGAACAGTGATTCTAAATTCTTAATCAGGATTGTGGAGTAGCAGAAATGAGCACCCCTGAAGTATTTATTGCCTGATTTATGCCAAGACTTATTTATGCTACATAAAATTTCCCCCTATTTTCAGAATACTCATTAGATGCAAAATAACAAAAAATAACTCGTATTGTGTGTACCTGTCTGTTTGACAGCAAGACCTTTCCATCATTGTATTGTATCACTAATAATGCAGATGATTTGTGTAAAAGAGGATAGTGGTAACTGTGATGCTTCTTGTTTGTTTGTTTTTCTTAATTCCTGATCCATCTCATTAAGCAATAGCAAAACATTCCTGTCTGCATGTGTGCAGAGAGTCTCGGGGGTGGTCTGTCTGTGAGTGCTGGATAGAGGGCATTCTCTTACTAGAACTGCCAGTGGTCTACTGCCAGTGGCCTTCAAAAATCCTTGTTTTGAATAACATGTTATATGGTATTCTGCGTTATAAGAACTGTTCTGGATTATTTGAAAGAACAGTTTTTCACTGGAAAGTGCTTATTTGTGGAAGCTCTTAATGAAACAATCTATTTGGTTTCTTGGCCTCATTGTTAATAGAAATTTGGAGGACGAAGTTGTATTTTGTGTGTGTGTGTGTGTGTGTTTGTAAAAAAATCATCTCTGTAGTTTTTCTGTGCAGGGAGCTTGAGGAAAAAGGAGAAAGAATTCACCATTTTCCTCCCTAGGGATGTGGGAAAATGTGGATAAGATTCGAACCCTCCACTTCTGGTGCAGTTTCCTGCATGGTAGGTGACTACATACTGTGAGATGGGCAAGATGAGATACATCCAGATGTCTATTTAAATAATGTGAATGGGTGACTCATGAAACACTGTCCCATTCCCATTAAGGCACATGTGTGCATTAGAATGCTTGATTAAAAAAAAAAAAATTAAAAAAAAAAATGTCCCATTGTCCAGGTTCTTGGTTCTAATTATATATATATATATATTTATCAACAGTCCTGGCTATTGGGGGAGGTCCCAGTTGACTGGTGGCTAGCAAACGTGACGCCCATCTACAAGAAGGGCCGGAGGGCAGACCCGGGGAACTATAAGCTTGTCAGTTTGACCTCAGTGCCAGGGAAGCTCATGGAGCAGATCCTCTTGAGAGTCATCACGCAGCACTTGCAGGGCAAGCAGGCGATCAGGCCCAGTCAGCATGGGTTTATGGAAGGCAGATCCTGCTTGACGAACCTGATCTCCTTCTATGACAAGTGACGTGCTGGGTGGACGAGGGAAAGGCTGTGGATGTGGTCTACCTTGACTTCAGCAAGGCTTTTGACACCGTCTCCCACAGCATTCTCCTCAAGAAACTGGCTGCTCTTGGCTTGGACTGGTGCACGCTTCGTTGGGTTAGAAACTGGCTGGATAGCCGAGCCCAAAGAGTCGTGGTAAATGGAGTCAAGTCCAGTTGGAGGCCGGTCACTAGTGGCATTCCCCAGGGCTCGGTGCTGGGGCCGGTCCTCTTTAACATCTTCATCGATGATCTGGATGAGGGCATTGAGTGCACCCTCAGTAAGTTTGCACATGACACCAAATGAGGTGCATGTGTCAATCTGCTCGAGGGTAGGAAGTCTCTGCAGGAGGATCTGGACAGGCTGGACCGATGGGCTAAGGCCAACTGTATGAAGTTCAACAAGGCCAAGTGCCAGATCCTGCACCTGGGGTGCAATAACCCCAAGCAGAGCTACAGGCTGGGAGATGAGTGGTTGGAGAGCTGCCAGGCAGAGAAGGACCTGGGAGTGATGGTTGATAGTCGGCTGAATATGAGCCAGCAGTGTGCTCAGGTGGTCAAGAAGGCCAACGGCATCCTGGCTTGCATAAGAAGCAGTGTGACCAGCAGGGCTAGGGAAGTGATCGTCCCCCTGTACTCGGCTCTGGTGAGGCCGCACCTCGAGTACTGTGTTCAGTTTTGGGCCCCTCGCTACAAGAAGGACATTGAGGTGCTTGAGCGGGTCCATAGAAGGGCGACGAAGCTGGTGAGGGGCCTGGAGAACAAGTCCTATGAGGAGCGGCTGAAGGAGCTGGGCTTGTTCAGCCTGGAGAAGAGGAGGCTCAGGGGCGACCTTATTGCTCTCTACAGGTACCTCAAAGGAGGCTGTAGCGAGGTGGGGGTTGGCCTGTTCTCCCATGTGCCTGGTGACAGGACAAGGGGGAATAGGCTTAAGTTGTGCCAGGGGAGTTTTAGGTTGGATGTTAGGAAGAACTTCTTTACCGAAAGGGCATTGGAACAGGCTGCCCAGGGAAGTGGTGGAGTCACCATCCCTGGAGGTCTTTAAAAGATGTTTAGATGTAGAGCTTAGGGATATAGTTTAGCGGGGACTGTTAGTGTTAGGTCAGAGGTTGGACTCGATGATCTTGAGGTCTCTTCCAACATAGAAAATTCTGTGATTCTGTGATTTATATATCTTGGTTATTTATAAAATATAAACATATATATATATTTACAAAAAACTAACCATGTGATTTTTACTATCTGTTTAAGTGGAAACGTAAAGTACTGGGGAAAAAGTATTTGAACTCTGAAAATTATAGTATTTTTCTAGAATACTTTAAATATTTTAGACAGTTGTTTTACAGCTCAGAGAGAGCTTCAAAGAGCATTTAAGTGTGTGTGTTTTTTTTTTTTTTTAGTTCTTTGAAAGTGAGTATTTTAAATAATATACATTATGAACAAGTAGTTGGTTCCTTAATAAAATTTATAGTGATTCTCCTGAGCATACCAGTGGAAATCATATCTTTATATGAATCACAGTGCACAGACTATGCTTAGTTTTTGTTCTTCAGTAGCGGCCTAGTAAACTGAGCTGAAACTCATGGCTATATTCATTTTTCAACCCACTACTCACAAAGCTTGTGATATGGCTCCCAGTGAATATACCTTTTCTGAGTATTAACTCAGAGGGTTAATTTTCTGAGGGTCTTTGTAGCTAGCCTGAAAGAGATGAAAATGTGGCTCAGCTCAGAGAATAATAGCCTTCCCACACATCTTTATAATCTGAGATGTGAAGTATTGGAGCTTGTACTACTGTACTGCTTTCCAATTACTTGTTCTGGGAATAAGTAGAAAATTGCATTTTTCTTTTCCTTTCACAAGGTGTGTAATTTTTATGTATTTGTTTTGAAGTACCTCCAGTCAGGCCAGAATTTCATTGTGATAGGCATTTTTTGTTTTTTTACAGAAAGAATGGTTTTCCTACTCTAGCCTTTACAATTTGAATAAAGGGAATTACATAAAGCATAAGACAATGAAGCATAAGAAAATAAAATTTGCATTAAATATTTATTAAACAAACAAAAAAACACTTGCAAACTAATTGATCAGCTACAAAATGCCCATGCTATTGTAATTAGAGTTCAGTTGCTCCCTTATAAAGCAGCTGTTACACAGTACCATGCAGAGATTTTTTTTGTTAAAATGTGAGCTTTCTATTGTAGTGTATAAGCTCTAAATTGCTAAATTGCACCAACATTTGAGTGAATTGAGCTTTACTATCAGACACATAGTTCTCAAATAGCTGAATTTTTGTCTTATTCACATTCTACAATTGAAAGGAAAAAGAGTTACAATGCAGGTAAACTTTTTATTTTAAGAGAGAGTATTAAGAGAAAGTTGTGAGGAATTCAAACTATTAAGATAATGTTTATATTCTATTTTGTCTCTTAGGGAATCATTGCTTCAATATAATATAACTCCCAAATTATTTTTATCTGGCCTTTTGGCATCACTTAAGCAGATTTTTCTGGCTATGTTTGGGCTTGAAGTGCAAAATCAGTGGGAAATATAATTGATTACACCATCTAACATTTAAGAAAAACAAACCAAAAAAAAAAAAAAAAAAAAAAAAAAAGCAAACAAAGAATTTGTGGAAGAGTAGTGAACTTCCTACACCACTTTATGACCATCCAGGAAAAAAAAAAAAAAAAGAAAAAAAAAAAAGCATCATGAAATCTTGGTTTAGGGTCCATTTCTGTGAAGTCTGCAAGTTACCTGGATTTGTTGTTTTTGTTACTCTACACAAGCAGACAGGCAAACTGAGGTGGCTGTGGCAGCAAGGAGCTGGAGCAGTTTTGGTGGAACAGGCTTGCTTGCAAGTGCATGGCACAGAACAGGGCTGGAACAGAGCCTAGTGCTCTCTGGAGCCCTGCCAGGTGTCTGTGCTAGACAGAACATTGACCTGTCTGGGCAACTCGATGCTAGCTCTGCCATGTCGACATTGTAGTCCGTCAATCCTCATAGACATGCCCTTAAATGTATTTTATTTCAGGTCCTCTGGGACTGTCTCTTCCATATTCAGCTAGACATCTTTAGATTCTAATTTAGTCCAAGAACAAAGAGAATGGATGCAATGGGGTCACATGGAAGAATGGCACTAATAAAATAACAAACAGCTAATATTTGTGTTTTATTTTTAGCTTATTTCCTGTTTTTCTTTTTGGCTGTGGCTGCTGACCTTGTCACAAAAGCTTCCGTTCTAGTTGCTTTGCTTAAAAATATACATACACTGTGCATGTATGCATCTGCGTGACAGAGCATCAAGTTGTGGACTTGTGAGACTATACCAGTATAAACTCAAACTCCACAAGAATGAAAATGGGGCTGCAGAAGAAACTTCCTGTGAGGCCTCTTTTCCTTCTTGTAGAATGTTACTGTGCAGCCTGTATTCCCATTTTGTGCTCTTGTAGCAGGGGCAGGCAGACCCCTTTCTCCTTAGAGACTGGCATCTTCAGTCTTACCCAGACACTGAATATCTCTCCTCCACTACTTCATAGCAAAGGATCGAGTCAACATCTGTCCCCAGTGATACTTGATGTAAGAAAGAGTAATTCATCAAGAGTTACCTTATTTAAGCATACTAAAAGAGAGGGTAGGGCTTTCAAATAATAATACAGAATGCTATCCCTTGAGGTATCATGTGGTTTCTTGTTCTTTCCTTTCTATTTTTTCTTTCCCTTTGAAGTGAGTTTACTGAGTCACATAAGACTGAAAGATATATATAAAATTATTTCTTCCCCTATTCATGTACTGACCAGAAGCTCTTCATCTTCTTAATTTCTGATCTCTTCCCCCATACTCCATTTGCTTCCTGATTTTTATATTTTTTTTGGCTTACAATAACATGACAAAACCCATTCAATTACTCGTTTGGGCTAATTGTTTGTTATTATTATTATTTTTTTTACTAAGAGGGGGAGCCATTTCTCATAAATATGAGTAATCCCTCTAAAAGTAAGTTTCAACACATGCTGTGTTGAAAAAAAAAAAGTAATTACAAGGGGTTCCCAATCTTTCATGAGTATTGAGAACATACATAAAGAGAAATGATTTTTTTTTTTTCCTGTTGGGCGTTTGCTGGAGTTGAGAAGGTTGTCAAAGATAAAGGTTGTCAAAATCTGACTTTTTTGTGTGTTTATTTTCCCATTGTCTTCTTGCTGCCTTGGGGTGCAACAGAACTGAAATTATTACACAGTAATGTATGCTGTGGCTAAATTCCAACATCATATCATCATTGTTGCCACAAACTCATGTCCAGTGATAGATGACGCACAAATTATGCATATTTTGCTCAAAAAGTCCTGTTCATGCCACATTTGTGTGCATGTTTTTTAATGATACTGTAGATGTTTCTGTTGAGGGGTTCTAATTCTGCAGTGCTTAAATGACTTTAGGAGGTCCAGCTGTAGTAACTGTACCCAAAAGACAGGGTTTTGATCACTGTCTATCCAGAAGCTAAGTATTTCATATGAAATCTCTTGGTTGTATGAGTACAAGTTAGTCAGTTCTCCCTCTGGCTCATTATGTTGTGTTTGATACCCACAGTCTCCATTAAAGTTACTTCAGCAGAATATCTACCTGGTAGACCCAACCTTACAGATTGCACTCATTTTTGGTTTCTGTAAATATAATATACATATGTGTTCTATTTAAATTTCTCTTCATTTTCTTCTTCTCCTAGGTATTACGATATCTTTACGCAGTGCACAGAACATGAAGCCTTCTACGCAAGTTGCTTTTGGCCAAACCCCCTTGTAGAGGGCTTTATCACTAGAATTCATAAACAATTCTTTTTAAACTGTACTTCAGAAGATGTTCTCTGGGAAGATCCGCCAGATGAAATTCTCATAACTCTGATCTTGATCCCAGTCATGTTAACATGTGCCATGATAACACTGGTAGTATGGTGCAGTAAGAGAAGTGATATCCTGGCATAAGTTGTTCCCTTGGGCTTTCTTTTTCCCATTTCCTTCTTCCAAAAAAAACCAAAAAAACAACAACAAACCACAACCAAAAAACAACAAACAAACAAACAAACAAAAAGCTAAGAAAGGAGGACAGAAAGACAAACTCAACATAAAGATTTCAGATCTGCAAAAATGGAACCTGCGCGATGCTGAGATAGAGGCAGTGCTTCTGTAAACTACTACTTCTGCCAAAAATAGTGCTTCTGAGCTTGGCCATTGGTGTTGCTGGTGCAAAGCTCTCTACTACCATCAGGTGTCATCATCTTGGAATTCACAGGCAATTCTCAGAAACAGGGGAGTCTCCAAGCAAATGGACCCCTTAGCTGCAAGAGAGAAAAAGTTACTTTCCCATGGGTAAACCTGTTTTGTAAACTAAGTTTTTCAAAACTGTATGTAAGTGTATGTACACACAGTATGACATTAACTATTGGGGAGGTGATATTTCTTGAGTTTTCATTCAGGACACCTGAGGTTTTCATCTGTGAACTTTGCGATTTGGATGGAAGATCATGAGCAAAGGAACTGAATGTGGATATGTAAACAAGTGGCAACTTTTCTAGAAGATAGTTACAAACATCATTATCAAGAACTGGAAATATTGTATTGGCAAATGGAATAATTTATGTGTCCAGTGACTATTCACACAGGAGAAAAGTCATGCCACATTATAAAATAACTTAGAAAATGCCTTTGAGCATAGTTAGTTGGAATTCTATGGCTTACAAACTCTGGGAAGGATACAGTTCTTACTTACAGAAAAACTGCAAGAGGATATTTGTTGGTTGTAAATGCACTAAGGAAGACACTTTGATATACCAGACTCTTTATTTTTCACTTTTATAATTCTTATTCGTGATGACTTGTGTTCACTTAAATTCCCTGTTCTCACTTCAGTTTGTGGAAGTGACATCCTACAAATAAACACAAAGGTGTGATGTTTATTGAGGTGCCTTTCAGAGGATGATTTTGTACATAAAGCAATTTTCATCCCATGAAGAGTGTGGAAATTGAAGTATGAACATCAAAAGAAGTATTAACATAGCTTGGAATAGACATAGGAGCAAAGAGAAGAAAAATCCACTAAAAAGTCTTATTATATAAAGCTATTCCTATGTAACAATTTAAATAAACATGGCCAAAATAATAATAATAATAATAAAAATCTGTGTTTGTATTATAAATCTTTCTTCTCTGTCATTTCAAGAATGGCTTCCGAAAGCTCTTCTGTTATAAGTGACCCAAATCTGTTACAAGTAACTGTTTTCCTATACCTGATACAGATAAATAAAATATAGTTTGAATGGAAAAGTAATGGTCTTTTATATCTACTCTAGTTAGATTTTCTCCTTTAAGATTCTGGCCTGGTGTCTGAAGTCTGTCTGTATGTGGAGTGTTTTCCAGGTCTGAATCAAATTAGAAGCGCTCCCATTATAGAATTGTGTAGATACATAAAGGACACCTGTAGCTGTATTGTTTTGTTTTCACATCCTTTCACAAGAGTTGAGTTGAACATGCTGGGTTGTTTTTCCATTACCCTATGTGGTAGAATGATTCATTTCATAAGGTGTTTCCTGTGTATTTTTCCTTTTTTTTTTTTTTTTTTTTTTTTTCATTCTCTGGAACCTAATAGAAAATTGCTATTTGTAAAAGAAGAGCAAAATATATACTAAAGATTTTCTTTTACTTTTCAACTTAACTATTGTTTTCCGTATTAAAAAGTTCTTGTCCTCCAAAACCAGTGGTGAACAAAAGAAAATAAACAAACAAACAAAAAACAAAACAAAACAACAAACAAAAAAACAAAACACACAAAAAACACAAACATTCATTTGAACCAAAAGACTCATCAACCATTTTGTGTGGCCAGAACCAAATAATTTTATTTGTGCTTTCATGGAGTTTCATTTAACTCATTTCATTTTAAATCTAAATAAGTTTAAAAGCAAAACAGTTATTTGGAAACATATAGTAAAAATTCTTACTTTTTCATAAACATGTTTATTTCAATATGATTGCCTTATTTCATGCAAGTTCTTGTCCAGTTCTGGCTCATTTGAAACCACGTTCAACTAATCAGCTAGTCACCTGATAGGTATGAACCAGTCTAATTCAGTATAAAACAGATGGACCTAGGAAATAATTGGAGTACTGTCACATTGATGACATCTTACTGCTAAATATATCTTTAAACAAATGCTACGTTTAAATGGATTTTGTTTAATTTTAAAATAAAACCTACAGTGAAGGTTTTAAAGTGTGTAAGAAATGTAAGATTTAAAGAACAGTGAATTTTCCTTAATGTGCATGTACTGGGGTAGGGGAAGGATTCTACATCTGCTCTGCACTTTGGATATGGAAATATAATCTGTCTGTGTATGTGCGCGTGTGCATGTCTGTCCCATACTAAGTAGGATCTTGCATTTTTTTTTTAATACATTTGATAGAAGGGCAGATAAGCTCAAACATTGCATGGGAAAAGACATCACTAATTTAGTGCAGCCTTGGTGGTTAAATCTGTAGAAACACTGCTAGTGTTTGTAAAGAAAAAAGCAAGCACAGCATCCAGTTTTTAACCATTGTGTGCATTAATAGGGAACCAGATTAATAACTGTTGGATCTTTTGACATTACCTGTACTATATGTTAGCAAGAGTTAGTGGTGACTTTCTGCGGCATGAGGCTACCTTTCCCCCAAAGTCTGTTTGCATTGACAAGAAAATCACATCTAGGACCAAGAATCTGGCTCATTATGAAACTGGAATTTAACTTTATGTTACAACAATCTCATGGGAAAATAGGCAGAGATAAAAACAAAAAGAAAATAACAATTAAAAATTCTTCTTAATTAGAATAGTGGTTGGATGCAGGCAATGCTTAGGCCAGAAAAGAATTGACTAAACAGCTAGCAAAGACAGTCGGTATCGCTGTTGTATTTTTTGCATTCAGGAAAAACTGGGAAAGTGTGTATTTCTATGGGTGCTTCAGTAAGGAACTTGACCAGGCTGTATCAGAGATCTCCATTCTTGGAGATGAAAGACTTGGTTTTGAATCTGTGATCCTTGCAAGGCTAAGCAGAGATTTGAAAAAAATCAGCCTATACAGAGCCATTTGAACTGGGAAGAGTCTCTGTGTTCAGGCTGTCTTGGCTTAGTGATTTGTATGTGTCAGTCATGGCTGAGAAATACTTTGCCTTTGGGAATGAGATTTAGGATTATCCCTTTCTTTGCCTGGTATAAGTGGTGGTGTCTCTGCCTATCTAAATATAATCTGTGCATCCTGGTGGCAGATATGTACCCATTCAAATACTTTGTTTGGATTTTTTGGAACCGGATGTGAAGTATGAATTTTGCTGGGCAGCCGGACATCTCAGAAGTAACTCTGCAATACTGGATATTATTTTTCTTAAGCCATAATCTTCAAAGATACAACAGTACCTTATTGCCAAAGAATGAGAGGTCTTGAGCAGAGTTTGTGGTGTCTTTGTTCCAATGGGAAAACAAAGGTTACATTTTTTTCTCCTCATGGATGTGTTGAGAGGATAAGGGCAATTAATGACCGACGTTACTTCTGAATTTAAGAAGAATGAAACTGTAGGTGCTTAGACAGAAATACATAAGAGCATGCAATGGTACATTAATACTGAGAAGTACTTCAGGACATGGCATGAGCTATTTAATTTGAGTTAAGAATCTTCATTTCTCTTTCTCTAACATAATTTTGCAAGAATGCACCAACACCCAAAACAGCTCTGTGAGTTTAATAAGAAAGGCAGATTTTCTGCACAACAGGAAACCTGAGATATTAAAAGCTGAGTAATTACTAGAGGCCATGGAGCACAGTGGCTACTACCTTGTTTTTAGGTAAAATCTCAGCAGAGCTTTTGGAAAGGGGACAAATAGTAATAGTGCATAACAGGTCATGTTATGCCAATACCAACTGTGTCAAGACATTCTGCTTTAAACTGTATGGAGCCACATTAATGTGATACTGTTTTTGACTTTGAGAGGTGGTTTTATTGTTTTGTACATAGAATCTTCCTAACGCAGTAAATAACACACTGAACAAAACAGTCAGGGATATGTGCACTCTTGTCACGTCAACAAGGAACTCCCACCAGTTTACCCAGATGATAAACGCATGAGAGGCACATATGCCACTTCAACATGTTTCAGCTGCATGCAAGAAAATAGAGATAAGCCGCATCAGAACCAAAATAAACTTGGGAGATCAAGTGATAAAAGTGATGAAGCATGTCTCTGTCAGTTCAAATTCTGTAACAACATTATGTACAGATCTAGTCAGATAGAGGTGGAGAGGGCTTTTAGGTATTTTATATTTGGTTAACTGTTTTAAAAACAAAAATACATACTTTATCAGAATTGAACAAACCAGTGTTTTTTGTGTGGGAATTAGTATGTGAACCAGCTTTAAATAGATAGGCAATGTCACATGAAATCATTTGTATTCCAAATGGGAATCAGGCTTGGATTTGAGCCAGCTTAATATAGGTGCATTGCTTTCAGTTTAGTAGGCAGAGAGATGTCACCATTGTTTGTTGATTAGTCTTCTGGGACATCTCTAGATGAAGATAGTGTAGGTAGTTGTGGCAGGACTACAGTCACTGAACCAGAAGAACTGAAGGAACAGTTGGGTAAAATTTTAAAGGGAACCTTATTAGTCCTAATGGTACACTGAAGTTGGAATGTTTACTTCAGTTTGGGATTATCTGGAGTCAGCCTGCAGGTTTTAAAGCCTCACTGAAGAAGGCTCAAGTCTGCTGGATTTTGATGGAAAAAAAAATATATATTTCTATGAATGAATAAATATTAATAAGAAAGGTCATAATTTATAAAAAAAATATAGCATTCTCATCATGCAGACCTACATGCCTTAGCTGGGATTTTGACTAAGTGGATTCCTATGTGCTCGAATCTCTAAGAGAGATTTGCTTAGAGTATAATATTTATGACGTGGTTGCAATGATTTTTCCTGACAGCAGTTAGTGAATCCCCGCTTTTTTGGACTTCCTAATGTGCCCCAGATTATTTTAAAGTGAAAAAAATCTGCCAACAATTTTTAGCCATTTTAGTAACTAATCTGGGCATTAAAACTACTTTATGAAACTACTTTGGCTAAAACTACTTTATGAAACCTTTGGCTAAATACCAGTATTTGACAATCATGTTGGCAGTATATTTGCAGACCTCCTTCCCATTATTTTCTGTCTTTCTACAATTTAATTTTGATTGCAAAATAGATTATTTTAGATGTAGATGTTCTTTAGCAGAGTAGCAGAACTGGCAGTACAAAGTTGAAAACACCTTTCTAATAACTAAAACTATAATACTTAAAACAACTCTCTGATAAATCTACCTTATAAACATCTTTTCCCTAACTGGGTGTAAGAAATTCAAAATAGTTAGTATGATTTTAGGGCTTCTATTGTGGTGTGCAGATGGATCTGCCCCATCTGCATGGAATATATAAATTGAAATAATGAATAATTTTGATTTAATTGCAAAAGGTGAAGGAAAATGGCACTGGCTACATACAGGGAATTCTGCAGATTATAAAATGGAAATATACAGTTGTACTCAGTATTGTCAATTTATGCTGTAGGGTGACAGTTTAGAAATAAAGGACAGTAATAGTTTACAAATATTTGTGATGCTAGAAAAGTGTATTAATGAAACTGTAGGGTTTTTCTGAGGGGGGATTATAGATATCTGTATAAAGATGCATATATATTTCCTTACATAGAGCAAGGATCCAACCAATATGAAAGTTTATGCCAATTAAGGCTCCCCCCCCCCCCAAAAAAAAAAAAGTAGAATAAATACCTGGTAAAGAGCAAGTACACAGCTAGGTGAATGCATGAAAGAGCATAAACCTAGATCTGTATCAGCTTCTGATATTTTCTAAATGTAAGGTTTGTTTTACTCAAGTCTGTCCAAAGATTTTGCCATGTTATGGATTACTGAAATTAATATTCCTCTTTTCCAGAAATGTAAAGAACATTAAATACACGAGTAAACACTGTTAAAAATAAAAATAAAATAAAAATTAAAGAGTGCAGCTTAGTCCCTTTGTTTCCAGAGATCTTAATACAGTACATTCTGCATTTAAAAACAAAACAAAACAAAACATGTTCCTCATCTAATTTTTCCTTCCCAAATATCTCTGCTCACATTCTCGTGGTGAATATTGTACTATAGTTTTAGCCTCTGAATGTCTATTGATTTTAAAGTAAAATCTGAAACCAAAGGATCTGATTCTAGACTGAGATCTGAGTCTTTAGGACTGTAACCAATATAATGACAAAATTTACTTGAAAGACAATGTATATAAGTGCGACAATGCTTTTCAATTATACTGCTGCTCACTTTGTAAAAGAGCCAGATTTATCTGCACACTGAGGAAGGATCAAAATTCATATACCTTTCAAATCAAATTACCCGAATATGTGAGCAGCAGCACAACATGCATGGAGAAATTACAGTAACTCTCTTATTGGTACTTACTTAGTAGGTACTATTGCATTAAAAAAGTAACTACCACTACTACTACTATTTCTTTTTTTTCCTCCATTAACATGTGCAATTAAAACAAAATATGTTATACAATTATATTTTTTTAAATTATGAATGTATAACTAATATTATATATATTTTAATATAAATATATTCTATTTTAAAGAATCACACACACAGAATTTCTAGGTTGGAAGAGACCTCAAGATCATCGAGTCCAACCTCTAACCTAACACTAACAGTCCCCACTAAACCATATCCCTAAGCTCTACATCTAAACATCATTTGAAGACTTCCAGGGATGGTGACTCCACCACCTCCCTGGGCAGCCCGTTCCAGTGCCTAACAACCCTTTCAGTAAAGAAGTTCTTCCTAACATCTAACCTAAAACTCCCCTGGCACAACTTAAGCCTATTCCCCCTTGTCCTGTCACCAGGCACGTGGGAGAACAGGCCAACCCCCACCTCACTACAGCCTCCTTTAAGGTATCTGTAGAGAGCGATAAGGTTGCCCCTGAGCCTCCTCTTCTCCAGGCTGAACAAGCCCAGCTCCTTCAGCCGCTCCTCGTAGGACTTGTTCTCCAGGCCCCTCACCAGCTTCGTCGCCCTTCTCTGGACCCGCTCAAGCACCTCCATGTCCTTCTTGTAGCGAGGGGCCCAAAACTGAACGCAGTACTCGAGGTGCGGCCTCACCAGAGCTGAGTACAGGGGGACGATCACTTCCCTAGCCCTGCTGGTCACACTGGTTCTGATACAAGCCAGGATGCCGTTGGCCTTCTTGGCCACCTGAGCACACTGCTGGCTCATATTCAGCCGACTGTCCACCATCACTCCCAAGTCCTTCTCTGCCTGGCAGCTCTCCAACCACTCATCTCCCAGCCTGTAGCTCTGCTTGGGGTTATTGCGCCCCAGGTGCAGGACCCGGCACTTGGCCTTGTTAAACTTCATGCAGTTGACCTCAGCCCATCGGTGCAGCCTATCCAGATCCTCCTGCAGAGCCTTCCTACCCTTGAGCAGATTGACACATGCACCTAACTTGGTGTCATCTGCAAACTTACTGAGGGTGCACTCAATGCCCTCGTCCAGATCATTGATGAAGATGTTAAAGAGGACCGGCCCCAGCACCGAGCCCTGGGGGACACCACTAGTGACCGGCCTCCAACTGGACTTGACTCCATTTACCATGACTCTTTGGGCTCGGCTATCCAGCCAGTTTCTAACCCAACGAAGCGTGCGCCAGTCCAAGCCAAGAGCACCAGTTTCTTGAGGAGAATGCTGTGGGAGACGGTGTCAAAAGCCTTGCTGAAGTCAAGGTAGACCACATCCACAGCCTTTCCCTCGTCCACCCAGCGCGTCACTTTGTCATAGAAGGAGATCAGGTTCGTCAAGCAGGATCTGCCTTCCATAAACCCATGCTGACTGGGCCTGATCACCTGCTTGCCCTTCAAGTGCCGCATGATGACTCTCAAGAGGATCTGCTCCATGAGCTTCCCTGGCACTGAGGTCAAACTGACAGGCCTGTAGTTCCCCAGGTCAGCCCTCCGGCCCTTCTTGTAGATGGGCGTCACATTTGCTAGCTGCCAGTCAGCTGGGACCTCCCCCAATAGCCAGGACTGCTGATAAATGATGGATAGGGGCTTGGCCAGCTCCTCTGCCAGTTCTCTCAGTACCCTCGGGTGGATCCCATCCGGCCCCATCGACTTGTGCACATCCAAGTGCCGTAGCAGGTCACCAACCAGTTCTTCGTGGATGGTGAGGGCCACATCCTGCTCCCCATCCCCTTCCACCAGCTCAGGGAACTGGGTATCCAGAGAACAACCAGTATTGCCGCTAAAGACTGAGGCGAAGAAGGCATTGAGCACCTCCGCCTTTTCCTCATCTCTTGTAACTAAGTTTCCCTCTGCATCCAGTAAAGGATGGAGATTCTCCTTAGTCCTCCTTTTTGTGTTGATGTATTTATAAAAACGTTTTTTGTTATCTTTAACGGCAGTAGCCAGATTGAGCTCCAGATGAGCTTTGGCCTTCCTAATTTTGTCCCTGCACAGCCTCGCTACATCCTTATAGTCCTCCCTAGTGGCCTGCCCGCTTTTCCAAAGATTATAAACCCTCTTTTTTCTCCTAAGCTCAAGCCACAGTTCTCTGTTGAGCCAGGCTGGTCTTCTTCCCCGCTGGCTCATCTTTGGGCACATGGGGACAGACCGCTCCTGCGCCATTAGGATTTTCCTCTTGAAGAGCGCCCAGCCTTCCTGGACCCCTCTGCCCTTCAGAACCGCCTCCCAAGGGATTCCACGAACTAGTGTCCTGAGCAGCCCAAAGTCAGCCCTCCGGAAGTCCAATACAGCTGTTTTACTGGTTCCCTTCCTGGCCTCGCCAAGAATAGTGAACTCCACCATTTCGTGGTCACTCTGCCCAAGACAGCTCCCGACAATCACATCCTCCACCAGTCCTTCTCTGTTTGTGAAGAGAATGTCTAGCGGGGCACCACCCCTGGTTCACTAATCAGCTGCGTCAGGAAGCTATCTTCCACTTTCTCCAGAAACCTCCTAGACTGCTTTCTCTGGGCTGTGTTGTGCTTCCAGGATATGTCAGGGAAGTTGAAGTCGCCCACGAGTACAAGCGCTGAAGATTTCGCAACTTCTGTCAGCTGCCTGTAGAATTCCTCATCCGTCTCCTCATCCTGGTTCGGCGGTCTATAGCAGACCCCGACCAGGACACTAGCCTTGTTGTCCCTGCCGATCCTAACCCAAAGGGACTCGATCTTGTCATTCCTAGCCTCGAGTTCTACAATACCGAAAGACTCTGTAATATAGAGAGCCACACCGCCACCCCTTCTGTGCTGCCTGTCCCTTCTGAAGAGCTATAGCCAGGCATCGCAGCACTCTAGTCATGAGACTGGTCCCACCACGTTTCCGTGATGGCAACCAAGTCGTAGCCTGCCCGCTGCACGATGGCTTCCAGCTCCTCCTGTTTGTTACCCATGCTGCGTGCATTGGTGTAGATGCACTTCACAGAATCACAGAATCACAGAATCTCTAGGTTGGAAGAGACCTCAAGATCATCGAGTCCAACCTCTGACCTAACACTAACAGTCCCCACTAAACCATATCCCTAAGTTCTACATCTAAACGCCTTTTGAAGACTTCCAGGGATGGTGACTCAACCACCTCCCTGGGCAGCCTGTTCCAATGTCTAACAACCCTTTCAGTAAAGAAATTCTTCCTAACATCTAACCTAAAACTCCCCTGGCGCAACTTTAGCCCATTCCCCCTCGTCCTGTCACCAGGCACATGGGAGAACAGGCCAACCCCCATCTCGCTAGAGCCTCCTTTAATATACTTATACAGAGTGATAAGGTCACCCCTGAGCCTCCTCTTCTCCAGGCTGAACAAGCCCAGCTCCTTCAGCCGCTCCTCATAGGACTTGCTCTCCAGGCCCCTCACCAGCTTCGTCGCCCTTCTCTGGACCCGCTCAAGCACCTCGATGTCCTTCTTGTAGCGAGGGGCCCAAAACTGAACACAGTACTCGAGGTGCGGCCTCACCAGAGCCGAGTACAGGGGGACGATCACCTCCCTAGCCCTGCTGGTCACAGTGTTTCTGATACAAGCCAGGATGCCGTTGGCCTTCTTGGCCACCTGAGCACACTGCTGGCTCATATTCAGCCGACTGTCCACCATCACTCCCAGGTCCTTCTCTGCCTGGCAGCTCTCCAGCCATTCCTCTCCCAGCCTGTAGCTCTTCTTGGGGTTATTGCGCCCCAGGTGCAGGACCCGGCACTTGGCCTTGTTAAACTTCATACAGTTGACCTCAGCCCATCGGTGCAGCCTATCCAGATCCTCCTGCAGAGCCTTCCTACCCTCGAGCAGATCGACACACGCACCTAGCTTGGTGTCATCTGCAAACTTACTGAGGGTGCACTCAATGCCCTCATCCAGATCATTGATGAAGATGTTAAAGAGGACCGGCCCCAGCACCGAGCCCTGGGGGACGCCACTAGTGACTGGCCTCCAACTGGACTTGGCTCCATTTACCACAACTCTCTGGGCCCGGCTATCCAGCCAGTTTCTAACCCAACGAAGCGTGCGCCAGTCCAAGCCAAGAGCAGCCAGTTTCTTGAGGAGAATGCTGTGGGAAACGGTGTCAAAAGCCTTGCTGAAGTCAAGGTAGACCACATCCACAGCCTTTCCCTCGTCCACCCAGCGCGTCACTTTGTCGTAGAAGGAGATCAGGTTCGTCAAGCAGGATCTGCCTTCCATAAACCCATGCTGACTGGGCCTGATCGCCTGCTTGCCCTTCAAGTGCCGCATGATGACTCCCAAGAGGATCTGCTCCATGAGCTTCCCTGGTACTGAGGTCAAACTGACCGGCCTGTAGTTCCCCGGGTCTGCCCTCCGGCCCTTCTTGTAGATGGGCGTCACGTTTGCTAGCCGCCAGTCAGCTGGGACCTCCCCCGATAGCCAGGACTGCTGATAAATGATGGATAGGGGCTTGGCCAGCTCCTCTGCCAGTTCTCTCAGTACTCTTGGGTGGATCCCATCCGGCCCCATCGACTTGTGCACATCCAAGTGCCGTAGCAGGTCACCAACCAGTTCTTCGTGGATGGTGAGGGCCACATCCTGCTCCCCGTCCCCTTCCACCAGTTCTGGGTACTGGGTATCCAGAGAGCAACCGGTTTTACCACTAAAGACTGAGGCAAAGAAGGCATTGAGCACCTCCGCCTTTTCCTCATCTCTTGTAACTAAGTTTCCCCCCGCATCCAGTAAAGGATGGAGATTCTCCTTAGTCCTCCTTTTTGTGTTGATGTATTTATAAAAGCGTTTTTTGTTATCTTTAACGGCAGTAGCCAGATTGAGCTCCAGATGAGCTTTGGCCTTCCTAATTTTGTCCCTGCACAGCCTCGCTACATCCTTATAGTCCTCCCTAGTGGCCTGCCCAATTTTCCAAAGATTATAAACCCTCTTTTTCCTCCTAAGCTCAAGCCACAATTCTCTGTTGAGCCAGGCTGGTCGTCTTCCCCGCTGGCTCATCTTTGGGCACATGGGGATAGACCGCTCCTGTGCCATTAGGATTTGCCTCTTGAATAGCACCCAGCCTTCCTGAACCCCTCTGCCCTTCAGAACCGCCTCCCATGGGACTCCACCAACCAGTGTCCTGAGCAGCCTAAAGTCAGCCCTCCGAAAGTCCAATACAGTGGTTTTACTGGTTCCCTTCCTGGCCCCGCCAAGAATAGAGAACTCCACCATTTCGTGGTCACTTCAGCTGGGCCTTTACCTTATCCTCCGGCCTTGCCATTGCTCCCCCTGGCACAGCCCCAACAATCCTTGCTTCAGCCCCATCCCCCTTCTTACCTAGTTTAAAGCCCTATCAATGAGCCCCGCCAGCTCCTGGCCAAGGATCCTTTTTCCCCTAAAGGATAGGGACCCGTCTACGGCCATCAGACCAGGTTCTGAGTAAACTGCCCCATGGTCGAAAAACCCAAGATTTCTGCGTTGGCACCAGCCCCGGAGCCACGTGTTTAACAGGTGGGCTTTCCTTGTCCTCTCCGTACCCCTCCCTGTCAACGTAGGGATGGACGAAAACACTACCTGCACTCCCGCTCCGTCCACTAACCGTCCCAGCCCCCTAAAGTCTCTTTTGATTGCCTTCAGGCTTCTGTCTTCAATGTCGTCACTGCCCGCCTGGACTATCAGAAGAGGATAATAATCAGAGGGGCATACCAGGTTGGGAAGCTAAAGAGATCTGTGTGATTTGTTAGCTGAAGAAATTAAAGAAATAAGTAAAAATTATCTGTATGACTCCAAAGTTGCAGACACTGAAAGCTTAAGTAGAATGTCTGATTTCTGTTAACTCAACATGAAAAGATGATTGTGGAAATAAATAATCTCCGTGTCAATGAAAACACTTCAATCCCAGTAAACGTACTGATGACTTAATATTTCTTTTTAACAATTAGAAATATTTTATACTTTTGTAAAGAACATTAAAATTTTTCCAATAACAGTTTGGGTGTCGACTCGGACAATACATTGTGAAACGATTAATGGATAGAATGGAAGGATCTAATAAAATCTATTGCAAGGTTTACAGAACATGATGCAAATTGTAAAGTCATGCTAAAAAAATGAAAAAAAAAAGAAAAAAAAAAAAAAGATTGAGACCTGCTTCTCCCAGATTGATATATTAAAAATAAAATAAAATAAATAAAATAAAATAAAATAAAATAATAAAATAAAATAAAATAAAATAAAATAAAATAAAATAAAATAAAATAAAGTAAAATAAATAAATAAAATAAAATAGGAAACAGGAGAAAACAAATGTGTTCACAGCATGTTTTGTATAAAGTAGTGTACAGTAGACATCTCAAGATCTACCTGTAAATCCCTCCTCGGATAGTGTTTTGAAGACCTAATACATTAATTTCTGTGCACTGAATATCTTCATATTACTGGAAAACATTGCTCCAAAACAATATGCAGTGTGGGAAACTTGTGATGATATAGGGCTGTAACAATTAAGAACAAACAAACACAAATAAGCAAAAACCAACCAACCAAACAAAAACAACAGTCTTTCAGGTATAATGTTTGACATAAAAAATAATAATGCATAATGTGAATATGGACTTTCCTTAGATGTTTTCTGCATACATCTTTACACAGTTGTCTGTGGTCCATCCTTCTGAAAATTCTGAAAAATTCTACCTAGTAAGTCATTGCAGTAATACAAGTGTGGGGCTTTTTTCATTTCTATCTTTTAACTTATTTTATTTTCTTAAGAAAACAAACAACGCAATAATAAAAGCAACTTACTTGAATTCTAGTTCTTTATTTCTTTGCTGTAAAGTCTCTTTGCAGAGTCCTGTGCCCTCCCACGGAAAAAGTTTGGGTTTTGTTTGTTTGCTTCATCATCTGCATACTAGTTGACTTTTTGAAGGCAGACAGTTGAAACAAAGGTGAGAATTACAGTTGCTCAGTACTTGAAAGTCAAGTTACCTTTACCTCACTCTAAGCTCTCAAATATAGAAGCTCTGATTTCATTGGGTTAGAGGTGAGATAACTACAGTTTCAAACTGTGCTTTTCATTCTGCAATGTAAGTGTGTAGTGTTTGTATTTAATGTAATGTAAATACTAATTTTCTCCCAATGTGCTTTGTGGTAAGAAATGAGAGTTGCTCTCATTTGCTCTTAGTGGAGTAACAGGGAGACTATATGGCTGATGACACAAGGTACTTTCTAAAGCTCTCCTCTGGATGTTAAGTGTGCAGATCAATATCACACCACGTTCACGATTGGAAGTTCTAGGAGAAGTGTGATCACAAGTAGAGAAGTGTATCCTTCATCAGTCTTCTTACACTGTGTTCTAATGAACAGCCAAAAAGTTGCACTTCTGGATCTGATCCTTTCCAGACCTTCACTACCCTTTCTGTTCAACACAAATACTTTTGCATCCAATTATGGAGATACTCTCTAGTCTAGAAAATTCAAAGGAGAAGAACTTTCCTTTTGGAACTCAGCATGTGACTACCTTAATATCTTCTTTTGAAGAGATAAATCTTCATTTTAGCTCGACTGCTTCAAACAAAGCCAGTTGAATATTAGCTCCACTATTGCCTTTTTCCATTCTCAATGGAAACTGCAGTCCTGCAATCTTTTAGCTTCTATAAATATACCAGTAAGGTTTTAAGATACTTTTAAAATATTGCTGGCATTAGTAGCATGTTAGAAGATGGAAAAAATAACAGTTTTTACTAATGTCTGTCTCTCTGTCTGTCTCTCTCTCACCCCCTTCCTTTGTTGACAGTTTTTTCCCTTACTGTTTTTGTGTCCTTCTCTTCATTTTTTTTCACAGAATAGCTGAAAGACTATGACAAGTTTCACATGTATTTCATACCAGGACTTGCAGTTCTCAAGGGATGTCTTTTTTTTTTTTTTTTTAATTTATTTAAAACTTGCAGCAGAATGATCATCATGACTGACAGATGGAAATATAGGTAGTCTTTGTGCAAGTGGAGGTAGCATGATTACACCATGCAACACAGAAGACTGTAAATCATAGAATGGCCTGGGTTGGAAGGGGCTTCAGATACCATCAAGATACAACCCCACTGGTATAGGCAGGGACACCACACACCACATCAGGTTGCTCAGGGCCTCATCTAACCTGGTCTTGAACACCTCCAGGGATGGGGCATCCACAACCTCTCTGGGCAACCTGTTCCAGTGCCTCACCACCTTCTGAGTGAAGAATTTCCTCCTAACCTCTAATCTAAATCTCCCCTCTTTCAGTTTAAAACAATTCTCCTTCATCCTGTCAGTATCTGATTGAGAAAAAAAAAGTTGCTCTCCATCTTTTTTATAAGTCCCCTTCAAGTACTGAAAGGTTGCGATGAGGTCACCCCAAAGCCTTCTCTTCTATAGGCTGAGCAGCCCCAACTTTCTCAACATTTTTTCACAGGAGAGGTGATCCAGCCCTCTCTCTGATCATCTTTGTGGCCCTCATCTGAACCCATTCTAACAGCTCCACATCCTTCACAGAGAATACCTCTATCTCCCTTCATCTTGACTTCTACATATATTAGAACTATGTTTATGTCTGCATGGTGACAAATGTCATATGAGCAATATTAAGTACCAATTTAAATTTTCTTTATATTGGTAAAATTAATTAATGCAAAAACAGTTATTCCCTGGTATTTTCCTTTGGTTTCCAAATTTCCCCAGAGTATTAAATCAAATATTGTACAGAGGTTTTATAACACAAATAAGGACAACTAGAATGAATCAGTTATACTCAACATATGCTGTTGTGCCCAGAGCTATTATTAAAATCAAAGCATTCAGAGGAGAAAGGCCAGTTGCATTAACCAATTGGACCACCCATGTCACAGGCAAAAATAGAAGCTGCATTCTCTTTTTTGAATATATGCTATTCTTGCTCATGGGAATATTTAATTAGAAGGAAAAATGCAGCTGTTGATCTTCCAAACATTTCTTCTAAATGGAATGTTTCACTTCTTTTCCCCCTGGAAAGTAATATACTATCCAGAGGGAAAACAACAACAACAACAACAAAAATTGAAATAATAATAAAAAAATAAAATAAAAATATAATAATAATAATAATAATAATAATAATAATAATAATAATAATAATAATAATAATAATAATAATAATAATAATAATAATAATAATAATAATAATAATAATGTTGTTCCCTGCATCTCTTACAAAGCATTTGCATTTGTTTCAGTGTTCGAAGATACTACCAAGGGAACAGATGCCTAACTGGGTTTAGTGGAGTTTATAAATAGCCAGCCATACAGTGTGATGAACATCAAACAAAAGTAGCCTTCATTTTACACTTATGCAACACACATCATTGACACAGAGAATGAATTTCTCACTTCTTGTTGTTTGTTAACACTTCTAATTAATGAATTAGGATTTCCAAGTCATCTTTTGATACATGGCTTCTCTGAAGTGTCACATTTCACTACTAGCCAGGACAGACAGTGAATATCCTTGGTCAAAACTGATTATGACTGAATGCCATTAAGAGTAAAAGCTTCTCTACAAGGTCCTCTCATTTTTTTTTCAGTCCATCCAGGAAGAAGACTCCTACCAGCAGATGGTGGCTGGTTCTCATTTACTGCATGGTAAAGGAAGCCCAGGGAAGTGTATAAACTACGGCTCTGTGGTGGCATTGGCCTGAGTGTCTGTGGAGGCACTTTTACCTGAGTGTCTCTGCATCATTTGACCACCTGCTTAGGGAAACAGAGGATTTGGGGACATGGGATTTTAAAGAAGGGAAAATAGTGAAGTCAGTGCACACTAGCTATGAAAAAAACAAACAAAACCAAAACCAAAACCAAACCAAACCAAAACAAAAACTCCATTAAGGAGGATCTTGTTGCTACTGAGATAACCTAAAACTGTCATGACCAATCTGTGCCCAGCAATGTCCTTTACGTTGACATGGCTTCTCAGGCCTCGTCCACACAGCCCATTTGCTGTGGCAGAGCCCTGAGCCATGTCACCTGGTTGGGTACTGCAGGGGTGAGGCCCAACAGCCTTACATTGCCAGTGGTCCCTGGATCCCCTGCCCAGGGGCTGACCCATTGTCTTACTTCCTGACACCTGAACATAAGGAACCTTGATTAACTTGTTACACCTACTTCTGTGTCTTAAAAGAGTACCACATAATGTTTTTATTTTCAGAAGCCTGATTAATAACAATTGTAAGGTACTTCTGTTCCATCCCCTTCACATTAAAGAAACCACTACAAATCAAGATGAAAGAATGGGTTATGACTCTGTAATTTAGGAGTAATCTTCAGGGCTGATGTCACTTGATGTTAGCATGTTACCAGCAATAAGACCAGGTGAGATAAATCATTGGGTTAACCTGGGAATGTTTTCATTGAATTGAAGCCAGAAAGCATCTTGAGTTAAAATGCACATTTCTACCAAAATGCAATCTATAAGTCAGTAGTACACTTAGCGTGGTATTTAACCTGCTGACCTGGGAAGTTTGTTTTGGCTAAAAATTAGATTGTCCTAAATTAACCTTTTAAATTCATAGGAAATTAAATATAAGTGTTTTATTTTGCAGATGTGAGCAACAACAGTGCCTAAAGAAGTCAGTGGAATGAGTGCCATACTCTGTTTAGTTTGTATATTCTTTGGACAAGAACCTCCTTTTTTCCTTTGGGGTTTGTACAGAAAAGCCTCAGCTCATTACTTAAATTGATAATGCTTTAGATAAAATATAAGAAAAGTTATAGCAAGGCAGAGATACATGTAGTCCAGGATACTCATATCTGTTCTCTGCAGAAGAGGTGCATTTTAGAGAACACTTGTATACCTGGCTACTCTTACAGCCTTTTCCTCACGTATTCCTTCAATACACCAGACAGTTATTTTAGAAATCTGTGAGATACCTATATAGGTATACATATAACAAAGGTAGGTGTATAGATAACAAAATATTGGTCACAAATGATTTCTTAGAAAATGTTGGTGTTATAATGTTGATTTTTTTTCACGTGCTTCATTTGTTTGCTGCATAACTCTATAAGCTTGTAAGCTTGTACATTTCCATTGTTCTGTATTGTTTTCATGTTAAATGAACTAAGGAACTATTCATTTACCAATGATGTCAACAGAAGTTTTGATCAATTGATCACTTTTGACTGTATCAAAATATTGCCAGAACAAAAATAAATAAATAAATAAATAAAATCATTTTTAGCTGCAATCCATATATGAGAACAGCAAGAGTAACTATGAAGCATGCTGCAAGCCACACGTTTGCTGAGACTGATGAACTAGGCTAAAAGTTAATGATTGCTGCTAATGTTACCAGTGTGTACTGTTCATTAGGATCCCTCCAGAGACAGTTCATATCAGAGCAATGATTTCAGTAACTCCCAGGATCATATGATCAACCTCCTCAGACTTATTTCCACTCTCTGGGGTGAAAAAAGTGCCTAAGAAAAAAAAGAAAATGGAAATATATATAGCATTGTGCTATATGTTTTTCTCCTAAGTCATTTTTGGTTAACAGGGTTACTGGCTGCTGCAGTGAATCAGAATCATGCAGTGACTACTCTGTCCTATATATATTCCTTTTTTTTTGGAGGGGGGACTAGCATTAGACTGAAGAGGAGTCATCTAAGCAGTTGGCAATGCAATTCATAAGAAATGTACTTGGTAGTGTAAGTCATTTTTATTTCCATTAACTTGTAGTTCTGGAGGGTTCCAAAGAAACTGCAGAATCTACCTGACACAAGGAGAGTTCACTCTGACCATACCTAGACGTGGATTTGCCCCAGCCTGCTGGATATGTTTGCCCCGTTAATCACTGTTGTGCCTCAAGGCTACTTTTCCTTAGTGCTTATAATTTGACGACAAGGCTTGAGTGAGTCCAATTGATAATATCTCAAAAAGGTGTCATATTTTGGATCTCTTTGAGTCAATACAGAGGGCATTAAGCATGACACCTATGTTATGGACCCTTGGCAAATAATCTGAATAGGGGAGTCTACCAAATTCTATTGACTTTACAGGTCTGCACAGATTAAAGTCACGGTTATAAATATTGGAGAGTTTTGAGAAGTTTCTTCACAGACCATTAGCCAAACACAAATGTTAGGGGATGGAGATATGCACAAAAAATTAAAATTAGCAATTAATTGTGTACATATTATCGTTATTTTAAAATAAAAATCTGAAGAAAGAAGATAAGATTTTTATCACTTACCAGATATGTAAGTAGTAGTATGAAACAGCTGCACAGCACAATGACGCTGAAAAGTAAATTTATTTTCCTGGGGGATGTCTATTAGTCATTGAAAGATGAGAATTAAATGATAATACTGCTTTTGGGGATTTGGTATTCTTGAGTTCTGAGGATGCCATAGATCAGTAACCTTAGTGAAAACAAAAGTAATCAGATTTGGTGGTAACTAAAATAGTCATAATTTGCTTAAGTTTGTTCAAAATACAGTTGCTTTCAGTTAGAGTGATGTATATTCACATTGTCAGTAGGAAAATCTCAGTTCATATTTCGCCCTAAGTTTCTTTAAAACACTGATGAGAGAATTGTGACAAAATATACATCACATTTTTTAATGAAATCCAGCAGATTCTATGAGGTGTCTTGTATTTTCAAATTATACTATTATTATTATTATTATTTATTATTTATTAGACACATTTTCCCTGGTGTATAACAAAGGAGCTGGAAAGATTAGATAGATTTAATAGGCAGGTATGAATTTTGCATCTAGTAAATAACTTCATGTGAAATAGGATTATGCCATGGTGCTTAATTGCCCTGGAATGTTATTGAGATCAAGATTTCAGTGAAAGTGAAAAATAGATTGACTTATTGTATGGAAATCAAGAATATTGATGTTACTAAAGCATGCAGATAGTTAGTTTTGGAGACCTTATAGGTTTCTGCCTTAAAATCTAAATCTAAGAAATGTAATACACAGAGTTTCTGTGGAGGAGCATCAAATAATTGTGTGTATGTTACTTATTCTTGACATATAACTTTTAACTTTAGTTTGATACCTCTCAGACTCATAGCATCTACTGAAAACTGAAAGAACAATTCAGGAAGTGAAGTACCAGCTTAGCATGACCTCATAAGAGAAAACAATAAGGTGCCATTTAGTGCAGAGAGGATTGTACTCTGAAGTGAAGTTTCCCCAAGGGGATCTCATTTTGCTCACCAGCCACAGCTGAGCTTCCCCAGTGAGAGGGGAAAAGGAAAGAGAGCGAGGGGGAAGATTTCTTAGCTAGTACAGCCTCCAATACTTTTCAAAAGTAAAGCTACTTGCCAGCAAAAATATCTGTCTCCTGGATACGTACAAACTTGAGCTAGCTGTGAAGTAGCTGGGAGAGTAGATACATTCCCCGTGCAGAGCTGTACACAAGCTAACAATGTAGGCCAGCTTTACCAGCTCACCTTGGAATTTATTCCCACTTGATGAGCAGGCTACAAGTCAGTTAATTTTCAGGTAGCTTAAATAGTCTGTAGTGTAACTGAAGTGCCGGTGTACTCCTGGAATGGAGATGGTATGACTACAGGGACCTTTTACTATCATTAAGTAGATAACATTTAGTTAGAGCTCTAATTATCCTTAAGTAGCTTCTGCATTAAGCATGGGCTGGGAGGATTTCTCCTAGAATTTGATTTGGGATGTCTAAAAATTGTATACGTAATTGTGAAAGAGAAAACACTATTGAATATATAAATAAGGGACTGAGTCCAGTCTAGTAAACAATGAAGAACAGCAGATGGTAGGGTAGGTGAATGTTATGTTGTAGGGAGTTTAGTGAGCAGCTCAGAGTTTTGCCATCTCACCTGTTGTTGACATTTGTGAAGGGAAAACACATCTTGTTATTTAGATCATTCTTTTCAGTGCAACTTGTAAATTAAATTCTAATGCAAATTAAAGTATTAAAAAGAACAAGTATTTGTTTTAAGGTGAATACATATGTGGCACCTAGAACATATATTAGCAAGTTGTAAAAACCTCTCTAATTAGGTTTGAAAATATTTATGTGTGATTGAAACATAAGTGGTCAAGCCCTGTATTTGGGCTACCAAACTTTCAAGTTTTACTTGAACTGTCACCTCTTTCTATTTTCCATATTTTTCTAGCAGGACCATCCCATAGGCCATACCAAAAGTTTTTTCACGGCTTTGTTTTTGGTGCACTTTGGTGTCTCATCTTACTCTTAATGTTCTCACAAGCAATTGATTTTGACAATGATAGAAATTTTACAAATCAATTGTGAACAAGACCAGGCCCTGAACATGGAGAAGAAGGGTTTTTCTACATGAAGCAACACTGCTCCTTACCATTTTTCAGGCTCTCATTCACTATCGTATCAATTTGGCGGATAAACATTTGATGTTTGTTTGCTGGTTCCCCTCAGAAGGAATTGGTTGCAACAGTGCTCAGGGCTGTATTGATAAAGGCAACTTTTCAGGTTTTGATCTTTTTTCAATTACTATATATATATATATATATATATATATATAAACCAATTATATAAATATATAATTTTTAACCAAATATTTTGATGAATTAAATATGTTGCTGGACTGTGTTAACCTAAATAGACCCCCAACTTATTTATATTGACATTTCTTTATATGAAATAATGTATAGAAAGAAAACATATTTACCACTTTACAAAAATCCAAACATATGACTTTGGATGATTTTTTTTGTTTGTTTTTTTTTTTTTACTTTCTGAATGTGCATGTTGCATAGCAAATAATGTTTACTCCTCATAAAGTAGCTACAAGGAGAAAAATACTTTTCCTGAATCTTAGATTCAAAGTTGGCAGCAGTTAAAAGAAAAGTATTAAAATGTAGAGGGTCAGATTGGATTGTTCAGTGAATTATTTGCTTTATAGTACTGCTGTTGACATTCATGCTTCTCTCAGAACCCCTTTGGAAATTAAATAGATATATCTCATGGGAAATATGCACATGAAGCAGAGCTAGGGAACTGATTTATAATGATTTCAGAGCTGTAACTTGGGTATATTTCATTCCCATAGGCAAAGAGGGACCTTTCAAAATCTAACACTGTAGTCTGTGATTTCCCATTACCTTAAATTGGCCAGCTTTTCAGAGTTTGAATGCTCAGTGATTCCTAAAACTAGTGTCCTTTAAGGCTAATGGTAGAGTCAAGCCTCCTGAGCCCAATTCTGGTGCCTTGTTCCCAGGATCACTTTCCCTTGAGTGTTTGTTGTGTTTTTCAACAGATCTTTTGACTTTAATAATTTTTCCCTATTCTACTTCTTCCAGTGCTTTCCTTCCAGCTTGAATACAGACAGGTTCTTTATGTTCTAATTCAGCTTTCTCTTGTTAATTAGTTTTTAATTTTGCAAGCAAACTTCAGGACATTTAGTCTTGCTGATATTATGTTTCTAATAACTGCTGCACTCTTTTGGTTTCAGTTTTGCTTACTCAAAGACCACACTGTGATTTTGTAGGCCTGTCTACTGAGGTTGAGCAATTGGCTGACAGGCAGAGCTCAAAGGGTTGTGGTAAATGGGGCCACATCTTGCTGTTGGATGGTCATTATCGGGGTCCCTCAAGGCTCCATTTTAGGGCCAGTCCTCTTCAATGTCTTTACAAATGATTTGGATGTAGGACTAGAAGGTATTTTGAGCAAATTTGCCGACGACACCAAACTTGGAGGAGTTGTGGACTCTGATGAAGGCCTTGCAGGGAGACCGGGACAGATTGGAGCGATCACCAACCACATGAAGTTTAACAAAAACAAGTGCCAGGTCCTGTACCTGGGACGGGGCAACGCTGACAATATGTACAGACTGGGCGATGAGATGCTGGAGAGCAGCCCCGCAGAGAGGAATCTGGGGGGGTTGTGATTGACAGCAGGTTGAATATGAGCAAGCAGTGTGCCCTGGCAGCCAGGAGGGCCAACCATACCATGGGATGCATCAAACACGGCATTGCTAGTTGGTCGAGGGAGGTGATTGTCCAGCTCTACTCTGCGCTGGTGCAGCCTTACCTCGAATACTGTGTGCAGTTCTGGGCACCACAGTACAGAAAGGACATTAAACTATTGGAGAGTGTGCAGTGGAGGGTGACAAAGATGGTGAAGAGCCTAGAGGGGAAGACGTATGAGGAGCAGCTGAGGTCACTGGGCCTGTTCAGCCTTGAGAAGAGGAGGCTGACGGGGGACCTCATCGCAGTCTACAACTTCCTTGCAAGGGGGAGTGGAGAGGCAGGTGACCTATTCTCTGTAAACACCGGTGATAGGACCCGCGGGAATGGTGTTAAGCTGAGGCAGGGGAAGTTTGGGCTGGACATCAGGAAGAGGTTCTTCACCAAGAGGGTGGTTTTACACTGGAACAGGCTCCCCAGTGAAGTAGTCACTGCACCAAGCCTGTCTGAATTTAAGAAGCGATTGGACTGTGCACTTAGTAACATGGTCTAAACTTTTGGATAGACCTGTGCCAGGTGCCAGGAGTTGGACTTGCTGATCCTTATGGGTGTCTTCCAACTCGGGATATTCTATGATTCTATGATTTTATAGGCCTGTCTACTGAGGTGGTCCACCAAGTGAGAACATTTGTATTTTACTAATTGGCTCTATGAATTTGTACATTTATGCAAATAACATAAAACTTCCCTTGAACTATACACAATCAGCGGCAAAAACTTCAGCATTATTAAAAAAAAAATAAAAGGATGTTATTAAGTGGAAATGAACGACAGGTAGCTTTAATGAAACATTCTGCCATGGTTTTGGCTGGGATAGAGTTAGTTTTCTTTGTAGAGGCCCACACAATACTGTATTTTGGATTTTTTTTTGTGAAAATAATGGTGATAACACACCAGTGCTTTTGGTTTTTGCACAACGTTTACATAGAGCCAAGGACTTTTTTGCTTCTTATTCAACCCTGCCATTGAGGAGGCTGGCAGTGCACAAGCTGGGAGAGGACACAGGCAGGACAGCTGAAGTAAATTGACCAAAGGGATATATCATACCATATGGTGCCATGCTCACTACTAAAAGCTGGGATAAAGTGTGTGTGTGTAGGGGGGGGACATTTGGAGTGATAGCATTTGTCTTCCCAAGAAACCAATAACACGTGATGCACCCTGCTGTCCTGGAATTGGCTGAACACCTGCCTGCTGATGGGAAGTATGAATTCCTATTTTTGTTTTGCTTGCACACATGGTGTTTTCTTTACCTATTAAAGTACCTTAATTTCAGCCCATGAGTTCTCACACTTTTACGTTTCCAATTCTCTTCCCTATCTCACCTGAGGAGAGTGAGCATATGGCTGTGTGGTGCTTACCTGCCTATCAGATCTAAACCACAACACGTTCTCTTCTTTGTAACATATAACAAGAACCCTGTTTCATTACTTCACTAGTGTGGTCTTCTGGTTATCAGTAAAGCTATGACTATAGTGCTAGAAGATAAATGCTTTGTACAAATAACAACAGTGACAATGATTGATTAGTACAGTCAAAATGGATAATTTTCACCGTTATATGTGGCACACAGCATATATCCTATTTTTCCATTAAGTTTTAGGTGGAAATATGCCCCAAAATTCTGTTGCATGCTGAAGATTTTTACATTTATTTATTCACTGTGTATTATTTGCCTCTTGAGACTTGTCCTTCAGCTTATTATACCTGTGTGTGGTCCAAAATTCTGATATTCTCTGTTCTGGATCTGCTTCAGAATTGACTGTATCTTTTCCCTGGAAGAGTTTAAGGATACAGGCCTTCTCCTGACAAGTGCAAGGACATTGCCAGAATCTACATCATGGCAGACATATAATACAAAATTAATTCTGACTTTGGAAAAATCTGTTTTGTTTGACACAAGCTAACACTTTTTCCAGCATCAGGCAAATCCTGTTTAGAGGATTGTAAATAGTATGTTTACAGATGAATTACTCACTGTAATAAGCTTCTACATGCTCTATTCTTCTTGCATCAAAACTAGGCAGTGTTTTATCTGTAAAACAATGCCAGGCCTTTCTTTATTTGCCTGATATTTAGTGTGTAAGAAATTGCTGTAGTAGTCAAGAGAAGCTAAATGGTGAACAAAGATGGGGAACTAGTTGATAAACTTGGTGAAATTTTTGATTTGGCTGAGATGTCAAAAGACCAATCAGTAGCTCATCTGATGAAAAACTGTGAATAACCTTGGGTTAGCCACATAGTTCTGACTTGATATATGTAATAATAACCTTATGGCTTGAATCTGTCACCATTACTTAGGAAAAAAAATAATCAAAGAAGCAAATAGACAAATGCAAAGAAGAAAAATTCGTAAAAGGTTAATAAATACTCTAGTCTGATGCAACTTCTGATTTTCTCCAAGGCACTGACTGCTGGATCTGGGAGGAGTTTATTCAAGTATAGTTTACATTTACCTTATTTCTTCTACTTTCCTTTTGTCTTTATGATTTCTGTGAGGCATCAGCAGATGGACCTTTGGCTGGATCAGCAGCATTTATCTTGAGTAATCCTCATGTACAGTTATTAACTTCAAGAGTAATAAAGTCCTATCCCATCCCCTAGATAAACAACTTTTCCTATGCGTATGGTAGGGATATATAGGCCATTGGTGGCCTAGATATTGGCTTGAAATTCAGCCTTTTGAAATATGATTCTTCTCTTGTTCCAGTGTGCAACCACTCTCTTCTTCACAGAGAGGGTGGTTGCACACTGGAACAGGCTCCCCAGGGAAGTGGTCACTGCACCGAGCCTGACTGAATTTAAGAAGAGATTGGACTGTGCACTTAGTCACATGGTCTGAACTTTTGGGTAGACCTGTGCGGTGTCAAGAGTTGGACTTGATGATCCTTAAGGGTCCCTTCCAACTCAGGATATTCTATGATTCTATGATTCTATGATTCTATGATTCTATGGTAGTAGAGTGGAGACAGTAGGGCATGGGGTTGGAGTCTTCGGGAAGTCTGGTGATGTAACACAAAGGTTGACTACCAAAGCTGAGCTTCTGGTTTGAGAAATTCAAAAGTTCAAGAGTCTAGCAGAGGAAACAGATGTTGCAGCCACTCTTACCAGTGGTATTTCCAGAACAAAGTATGTTATGGTGTTCATCAGCAAGAACATTTATAACATTTAAAAAGAAACATTTAAAAGAATTTGAATACAAAAGTTCTTTGCAAGAACTTTTTTTTCTGAAGTCTTCCACTCACAAGAATCCTGATATATTTTTGACAACTTCTAGATAGAAGGGATTTTAGCATATGACTTGGCTGACTGCTGTGAATTGGTGTTCTCAGAGAATCCTCCTATGGCAAAAGACTTCTCTGAATCTTTCAAGACAACTGTACAGCAATTTTGGAAAAGATCAGTCCCGTATTTGGATTTTGTTTTATTAAATGATTTACAAACATATTATTTGGTATAACCAGTGGATATCATGCTAATAAAAAAATACTGCATTTCTTCCAAAGACCAGTAAGAAAACATTCCTGTAAAGGAATGGCTGTTTGTAGAATTAGTATATGAATTTTCATGTGTGTGAGAGAAAAAGATAGGAATGAAGAGAAAAAACAATGCAATCTTCTTTAATTTTTCAGTTGCTTTTTTTCACAAAAACCTCTTGCTGCACCACTGAAATCACTTCACACTGAGACATTTACTTCCCATCTGCAAACTATAATTTCCTATGGGATTTGTAATGGAAAAGCTGGATCCACTTGTAATTTGACTGTTTCACTGTTCTCAGGGAGGTTATAGTATCTTTGGTTTGGAACCCATTCACTTTTGGAAAATGCTACAAAACAGCTGTCTTCTTTCTCAATTCATAGCTGAGCGGAAGTAGATGTAAAGCTAAGCTTTAAATCCTGTACGCTTGCTGAGTTTGGGAATGGCAAAACTTCAGCATAGGTCAGCTGTAATTCTGTCACAACATCTGCAAAGAACACATGTCTTACAAATATTACATTCTGGAAAGTTTTGTAGTGGCTGTTGATTATATGGATCCAAGTACAATGTATTGTTTTGAATTTTGTTCATTTTACATGGAACTGAAGAGCCCAAATAGACTCATAGCTTTTAGCAGCTACACAGGGAGAGGAAACGTTGCGTTTGATTTAAAAATCTCATCCTGAGTTTCCAGAAACAGGAAAAAATATCTTCACTCATAAAACTTGGTTCATTTTATTTTCAAATTTACTGTCAAAGGCTGTATGTAGGAATCAGAGTATTAGTTCAGGATAAGATCTGTCTTAAAATTAATTCTGTGAAGTGATGGGTTATCTCACTTTCATCTGGCTTCAGAATAATATTCTATTATTTGGCATTTATTAAAATAATAATAATAATAATAGGAAAATTTTGCTAGGGAAATAGCAACCTATAAGGAACTGGGCATGTTTGGTGGCATTCCAGGTGGATGGTTATAAGAGACAACCTTATTATAGTAAATACATATGCAAAGAACACTGTCAGAAGTCCAGATCAAACTCATTACACTGTGGAGGTAATAAAGAACATGATACATGGGATATGAAAACACATGGCAACAAAATAAAAGCAATGGAAAAAGATACTAAAGAAGAAAGGGGAAATATTGCAATATATAGAAAATTACAATACAAATGAAGTAACAGCTTGGCTCAGGGGTTTACAGGAAGACTATACAAAAATCTCACAATGACAGTGGACTCAATAATGAGAAAATTTCTGCTTTATTTGTTCATTTAGGTTAGGGGAATCTAAAAATAATGGACAAAAATATTCTTAAATTTCCAAAGAACTTCTTTGTAACAAAATATTTAGTCTTTACTGCATATACATTTATGGTTCTAAAGATGTAGAAGAAAAGGGGTTATCTGTGATCCCTCAGGACTTGAGTATATTTGAGTTGTTTATTTTTGTTCCAAGAAGGAAACACATTCATGTATTTGTCCTTTTTGGACCTTCCAGACTTTCCGAATACACTTAACTCCAGCACATGCACAGACAGTACTCTATGGTTATTCATTCTCTTTAGGGAATGTGGGGATTGCATAACAAATGTTTAAAGATGACTTATAAATCCCAGGAGGTTTAGAACAAAAGCACTGAACAGTTCTTAAGTATACAACAGAGATCTGCCACAATAACATTTCCAATGAGTTTCATTAAAATTGAAAGGGTAGTTCTGTGGCTTTAAACAAACATGTAAAAATGAAAAGAAAATCAGTAAGGAACAACAAACTCATCTGTTTTCTTCAGCACAAAGTTAGAAATGAAATACAGCTCCTATCTCAGTATAAAAAGTAAATCCAAAGGGATTAAACCTCCAGTAAACTGAATAATGTTGGCTTTACTTGGTCTTAATAGTAGTTCTACTTCAGATAAGGAAAACAACATTCCATTTGATGGAATCCTTATTTGAAATACTCAATTTATCCATATATCTGATAATGTGGTCTCCACAAAGAGCCAGACCTGCAGTTGATGTTAGGCTACCCACATGTACCTTATCTTAGTTTACCACAAGTTTGATAGATATTGCATTACCTCCAAGACCACTTTTCTCTTGAACAAATACAAATACAAAGATAAGTAGTTCCCATGCTGTTCTTTAGTTTCATACATGTGAATGAGATCAAAGTCTTCTGACATTTAAATCATAGACTGGGTAAAATCATTCTTAATCAAGAATTACCTGTATGGAATATTGAATATGTTCCTTTTGTAATGTGTAATGGTGAATTACGATTATTGTTTTTACTTCTGGAACCAAAACAATGTCATGCAAATGTATTTTGCAGGTATGTCTCTTAAAATCAAGCAATCAAACAAAACAACAACAACAACAACAAACAGAGGTTGTTGCAAGACAATGTGAAATTGTATTGGGGGAGACAGTGAAAGAAAGCACTAATTGAATACAAGAGGGCTTTTACTTTGTGTTGATTTTATTCTATAGGAGATGATCAGCAAAGAACACTATGCAAAAGACCAAATAAAATTCTGATAATTTGGCCAAGATCCTCAGAATAAAATGACTTTCTCTGAGTTGTGTGAGGAGCAGGCTGTAGAAGAAAACAATACATTCACTTTCTTACAGTAGAAATGCATAAACTTGCTACTGCATTTCTTGAGGTTTCAATTAAATCGTTTCTTCTCTGCTGGCCTGATTTTATGTAACTGTACTTACAGCCCTTGTCCACTTTTCATTTTCCAAGTAGAATCATGATACCATAAAATCATTTATGATTACTGTAGGTGAGAACTAAATTTACAGGAAATGTGGATGTTCCAGGTCATTGTTAAAAGTGTCTAGCAGCTTGAACCTAACGTAACTTGTGCTGTGGTGGAAATCTGATTTGCCTTCTAGCAGTATATGAAGTCAGTTGGCTGTCTAAGATCATAAAACACATTCAAAACAAGATTATTCTGAGACCTTCTAATCTGTACTCTGTCTATATTGCTCTTTGAAGAGATTGAGAGATTATCTGCATATAATCATCATACTTAGTAATCATTAGTATTTAAGATTAACACAGAAGTGGCATTGGCATGTGAGGGATCCTCTTTTACTGGCTAGCACCTTCTATTTGATTCCATGTATTATGTCCTTTGTTAATTACTCTTCCTCCCTTATTCAGAGATTGGGCCAAATGTGTTGCATTTATTGCTTATAGCTCTGAATTTTCAGACTTTAAAATTAGATATAGTGTCCTCCTGATCCTCCATAGGGAACACACACCTGTGTTGAACTGCTGTAATTATGTTTGCATGGTGAATTCTCATAGGTAGCTCTGTTTACAAGTAAAGAACTGCTTTTCTTCTGCGATTGGCATAGTCCACTTACACATAGTATGAAATGCAACTCAATCTCTGTTTTTCAGACATATAACATATATATGCTTATGATACCATCAAAGAAGAAGAATACCTTGTGGATTAATTTAATCTTTAAATTCTGTGTTGAGAGTTATTTGAATTGTCAGCAGATCAAAATCTATGTGTGTGAGTATAGAAGCTTGATTATGGAAATAGGTACAAATTCTCTCCTTCTTGCACCTTGAAACTTGCCTTATGAGTTTGGAAAATAAAAAGCATGGCCATGTTAGAAGCTGATTTTAACATGATAGCCTAATTAAATTAAAATGGAAGGAATCTTGACCAATTAATTTGTACTTCCTAATTACTAATGTTCTTGAACATTAATTATATGTATTTTGTTTAAGAACTATAAGGAAATATTCAAACTAAAATAAATTCCCATTTTCTGTACCTGTGTTTTAACCTCAGAAAAACTTTTTAGAAAAGTGCAAGATTTTTTTTTTTTTTTTCTGTACATTCTGATGTGTTGTCAACCAGGACTTTCGAATAACTACGTCTTAAACAGTTAAGTTTTCTAGCAATTGGATTATGTACTTGGTTCTGGGCAACCTGCTCTAGTTTATCCACTTTTGAGCAAGAGGACTAGACCAGATGATATCTAGAGGTACCTTTCAGCCTCAGTGATTCTGTTTCTGTGATTATACTCCTCATTTCAAGTGTGAGCTTTCATTTTTTTTCACAAAAATATCACAAATGGTGAAGGTACTCCCAGATTAGATTTGTTTAGGAAACATCTTGGCAGAAATTGGTTAGTTAATTTTATTTATCTTTTTTCAGGCTTGGTTTCTGGACCTCCACAGAAGAGGTGTTCAACTACACAGGAAGGAAGGGTTATATAAAAAAAGAAAACAAATGTTGTCATTTGAAATTTGGTATTGATATTCTAGTATACCAAATGAAACTGTTTCATAGAATCATTGAATGGTTTGGGTTGGAAGAGACCTTAAAGACCATCTAGTTCCAACCCCATTCCCATGAGCAGGTATACCTTTCACTAGAGCAGGTTGCTTAAAGCCCTACCGAACCTGGCCTTGAACACTTTCAGGGGTGGGGCATCCACAGTTTCTCTGGGCAGCCTGGTCCAGTGCCTCACCACCCTCTGAGTAGAGAATTTCTCCCAAATATCTAATCTAAATTTACTACTTTTTAGCTTAGAGCCATTACTCCTTGTCCTATCACTACACTCTCTGACAAAGAGTCTCTCCCCAGTTTTCCCGTAGGCCCCCTCTGGGTACTGGAAGGCTACAATAAGGTTTCCCCAGAGCCTTCTCTTCTCCAGGCCAAACAACCCCAGCTCTTTCAGCCTGTCTTCATAAGAGTGATGCTCCAGCCTTTTAATCATCTTCGTGGCCCTCCTCTGGACTCATTCTAATACATCCATGTTCACTTCAGATATAGTGTGTTCACATTATTCCTTAACCTACCTCTTAATTAGTGATGTTTCAGATTTTTTTAGTTCCAGCTTCATTCCTTTGTATTTTTCCTAGAAATTAACTCATTGACTCTGGAAAGAGGACTTTTAATTTAATACATACCTCTTGTGTCACATCTATATATGGTGCTCAAGGCACAATTTAATACATTTTGAAAATTCCCTGATTTTCTACGAGCAAAAATGACTGGATTAATTTAGGAAGTATTAGAGATGAATGAAACATGCTCTGCAATAGCACACAAGCTAGAATTCAAATCATTAACAGAGAACATGTGCTTTTAAAATGTTTGAGAATTAGAACATTTACATCTGCACCACATATTTTTTATTTGAAATCCATATTTAACTTCATCTTTATGGTTTTTATCCATTAAATGTTTTTCCCTCAAAACTTGGATCCAAAGGTAACATTGTAGTTCTTTTCCCTGGAGTGTATTTGTCATCTGGCTTGGTTCAAATACTTAAACTGCCCAAAGCTAAAATTTCAAAACAAAATATAAAAGGGAAACACTGTTTCCATTTTGATACTTTAAGAAGATATTCACAGCAGACAGATTTTTCATAAAATCATTTTTCCTCCATTGATAATAAGTCTTCCTCAGGGATGGAGGGGACCTATATCAAAGGCTGCAGCACCTGGAAGTCTATTATGCCTGCATACATGTACTAGCATAAAAAGTCACTGCACCTACAGAAGTTGACATATTACAGAAAAAATGGAAGAAAGCTAGTAAGTTGAAATGCTACTCAAAATTTCTCTGTAGTGCAAAAAAAAAAAATATTTTTTTTTCTGAGTCAAGGATGTCAGACTACAGAGCAGCTCTGGCATGGTTGCCCTGGTTACATGAAGTGGTAACCACTGCTATTGAAGTAACAAGCACCAAAACCATAAGTACCTGTCCTTGCATTCTTCCTGAATTTTGGAACTGGCTGAACTGGCAGAAGAGCCATGGTGTGATTTGTCCTACCATGTATAGAAGTTAGTTCTCAGTCTAGCTGTGTTTAAGAGCAATTCAGCTGAAGATAGACTGACCTTTGTTGAATCCAGATCATTCTCATCAGATAAAATTTGTTCTTTAGAATTACAGATTAATGTAAAAAAAAAAATACTCTCCCAAAAAGTCAAGGTTTCTGTAACCTTCATAGAGGCTATTCTGGGTTTTACATCAGCTGAAAAATTATCCATGCATATATTTTAAACAGAAACTGCTTGAAGAATTCATCTTAGTATTGTATGATGTATAGCATATATAACAAGGTAGAAGTCAGGGACACAATTTGCTAAGCAATGAACCTGAAGAGTCGTAACTAGTGGTTCCTGTCCGGAAGATGTTACAGTCTTAAGACAAAGACAGTAAGGCAAAGACAAAGGACGAAAAGCTCCAGAGAAAGGAAATGAGAGAAAAGCTCTAAGTTAACAGTGTGACTGTTTCACACTGAAGGCTAGCTAAGCTTGTCCACAATGCTCTCTCAATCCCCTCCTCAGAACAACAGGGGGAGAAAATATGATGAAAAAAAGCTCATGATCTGAAAAGATCAGATTAGGACAGGGAGATCACTCACCAGTTACCATCACATGCAAAACAGGCTCAGCATAAAGGAGATTAATGAAATTTATTGCCTAATAATAACAGACTAGAGCAGTGAAAACAGCTGTGAGCAGCAAGCTAAACACATACATGTATTTCACCCATCCACCCTCCTCTACCTCCTCCCCTAAGGAGCACAGGAGTGGGGCCTGTGCTAAGTTCATAATGATCCATCTCTGTTGCACTCTCTTGCCCCGCATGGGGCCTGTCCAATGGGATGAAGTCCTTCCCAGACTGATCCTACGTAGGCTTCCCAGAGACAGAAGCTCTTCAAGAAGTGCTCCAAGTGGAGCAGTCCACTGGAGTGCAGTCCTTCAGGAATGGGCTGCTCCAGCATGGGTACCCTATGGGTGGCAGCTCCCACCAGACCTCCTGCTCCATCCACCATGAACTCCTCTACATGGATTGCAATTCTGGCCCTGAGTCTAGTCATGAGAGGGCTCTCCAAGGGCCACAGCCTTCTTCAGGCCCCATCCCCCTGCTCCAGCATGGGCTGAAGCATGGAGAACTGCTCTGCTGTGGTACTCCGTGGTCTGCAGCCTGTTCCACCAGGGGCCTCTCCACAGGCTGCAGGGGAACTTCTGCTCTGGTGCTTGGAGCACCTCCTCCCTTGGTGTCTGCAGGGATGTTTCTTTCAACATTTTCTTATTCCTCTCTCCAAGTTACTGCACAGGATTTTTTTCCATTCTTAAATGTGCTATCAGAGAGGCACAACCAACACTGTTCTTTGGCTCAGCTTTGTCCAGCAGTGGGTTCCTTTGAAATTGGCTGGAACTGGCTCTTGTCTAATATGAAGTAGCTTTTGGAGTGCTCTTATAGAGATCAGCACTGAAGCACCTTCTGCTACCAAAACCTTGTCATGTAAGCCCATTACAAATATCAGTAGTGAAAATAGACTTTGACAAGTTATTCAGTCTTGACATAAGACTTTACAGACAGTAAATTGCTTTACAGACAGAAAGCAGCTTGACACCAAGATGAAGTGGATCTTTTTTCAACCATTATCCAACCATTCAACCTTCTCCTGGTGAAATCTTCAATATGCACCTTGTTTGCAAATTCTATTTTCTGTTCATAAACTGGGTATCATTTACCACTATGAGTCCTGAGTATATCCAAACTGTGATTGACAAATAAGGACTGAGCTTTGCATGAACATGTCTTGAGATGTATTTCTGGATGGAAGCCAGTACGAGTCATTGATATCAGAGGCTTATAATGTGAAGAATGGTGTACTTTGCCACTTACAGTTTGTGCTTTGCTTTATAACATAAAGGCAAATAGAAAGGGTCTAAACACAAACTGGTCAATACTTCCAACCAGTGTCTAAGCTTATGGCAATAATTAACAAATGATGACCTGTACTAGCTCATGATGCTGAGCTTCAGACAGGTCATTTTGACTAGTGCTATGTTTAAGTGTGCTCAGCTGTCTGGAGCAGCCATTAGGATTGATGGTTTTCTCTGCTACTGCTAATGGTCTGTCTTTTTTTTTTTTTTTTTTTTCTACATTCATGACATGGAAAACTGAAAAATACTTTGAAGACCAATTTTATCAAGAAGGGGTATAAGAAATTGAAGACCTAACAAGAGAGAGACAAGAGAGAGACAAAACAGGAGATCATCCTTGTAATCTTCAGGTTACACTGAAATTCTGTAATTACATTTATAATTTTATGTAATTTGAAACATATGCAGTTCTGCCTAGAGGAATATACCTTTCAGTGATTCATAGAATAAAAATGAAAACTCAAAGACATGAAGCCTAGCAAATCCCAAAGCAAAACAAGAGGTTTAACCTCATACCTACTCTATTTTAATAAAGATTTCACTTTCATAATGGCCTTGGTGCACACTCAGAATATAACATCATATATCTTGATTAAGAAGTAAGAGGTCCCCTCAACAAGTACTGAGTTCCTTTCCAAAATACTATCAATGTTATATTAGTTATCCTTATTACAAAAAGAATAACAATTGGGGATGAGACGTGATATACTTGTTAAGAGAATAATACCATTGCCTGGCTGAAGAGTATGAAATACAGTCCAAATTGGCAATGTTTCTGTAAGCAGATTCATAAATGTTAGATCTCATAGACATAAAACAGGTAAAAAGTAACATGCCTAGCAAGTACATTATTGATTTACACAGGAAGATTTCCAACCCTTCCAAAGTGTTTATAAGCTGCTTCCTGAAAAACTGAAGTCAAGAGACAAATATTATATGAAATTTCAAACAGATGAGTAGCCATTTCAAGCCTGATCCAAAATGTTTTCAGTTCAGTTCCTTTGGACTTCAGTCAGCTTTGACAATTAGTTTTAATTTTATTATTTTATTTTATTTATTTTATTATTTTATTTTATTTTATTTTATTTTATTTTATTTTATTTTATTTTATTTTATTTTATTTTATTTATTTTTATTTTTATTTTTTTATTATTTTATTATTTTATTTTTAACCTTATATTTCAAGCCTGGAAAGATGCTGTAGCTCTGCTGGCCTTCTTCTCTAAAGCATGTCCTGCCAGGAGTTTTGTATAGGATTTCTGGAGATCTACCCTGTGCTCTCAGTGTTTTGAGGTGGGCAAATCTCAGGAAAATGTTCCCACCAATATAGATGCATTTTAATTCAACTACTTCTTTGCCTGAAATGGCTAGCTTGCACAGTGAACACAATGCAGAACTCTATGCATTGGGTAAGTAGATATAAGTATGAATACACTAAGTAAATAAATTGTATCACACAACAGTATCATTGCTGTGCCATTAACAAATGAGTAACCTGAGATGTGTACACTGCCTGTTGATTGCATATATTATTGCATATATTTATTGGGTTTCTTTTTTTTTTTTTTTTTTCATTAATATAATGAGAAAATATTTGTAAGGAGTAATTTGCAAGTGATTAGGTCACAAGGGTCTCATTGGGTCTCTAATGCTAGGACCAATCAAATACTGTAGCTCTCCTGTTTCATCTGTTTTAATTTGTAAGCTGTTTGGGGAACAAAGGATTTGTTTGATTCAGCTGACTGTGTTTAAATCATAATATTGAATCACTCTTATACATAAGGAAAACTGGCTTTTAAATGGAGAAAGAGGAAAATTAGTTATATATATTTTTTCCCTTTTCTGCTAATGGACTAAACAGAATGAGAAAATTAGATCTTATGGTACAGTCTTGTAAGGTGATGAGACTTTCAATATCCTGTGAAATCAAGTTGTGAGTGGCTTACAGTTCCACAGCTGTTGACTTACCTAGTGTTGTAGTAGTGTGTGCTTTGTCATTGCCTATGCAAAATTCATCTGCACTTTAACAAGGAGTTATAATTTAAACGTCTTCTTGCATCAGTATGCAGCAGGTACTACTGAAGAGGAGTGATGAGGTGGAAAAATAGAGACAAAATATATCCTTTGCAATCTTTATGTAATTCTTTAAACCAGCACAGTTTGTACTCTGTGCTGCTGCATGATTCACTGAGCTGCTAGGCTACCTCTGACATTTTGTGTTTTCAGAAAAGAAAGGATGGAACTGGTGAAAAATCTATGAGCTTCTTTATGCAGACTTCATTCAGATTTTTTCAGCCCACAAGCTCTACACCATCCTAAGAGTGGAAACATGTGCTTCATTCCCATGTATTCAAAATGAGTTCCATGTGAGACTCATATAAGTGATCCTTTAAAATGGGCCAAAACTCCTATAAGCAAAATAATTTGTGCATGATGCAGTTTATGTAACAATTCTCTTAAAGCTTTTCCTTTCTATTTGTTTGGAAGTTTGGAACTTCTAAGGAAGTTTCCCTTCCTTCACAAAATTTAGTCAAATTTGCATAGCAACTGGCAACAACTGCATATACTCCTTGTACATATTCTTCACTGCAATCAAGCTTTTCCCATCTATTTACACATGCAGTCATTCATTGGTGGTATACTGCTCTGGGCAGTCTATGTTTTGTAACATCAATATTTCATACAGTTCTCATAGTTTGCATTTTTACTGCCCTCTGTTAGGCAATTTTTCTATTTGTGCTATCTTCTTAGTGGGTGGGGAGAATTGGCCTTTGGCAAGAACAAGTAGCAAAATGAATATACATGCATTTGTAATCAATTGATTTTTATTTATTTGTTTCTTTTATGTAAACAAACAAAGATATCTGTAATTTGGGCTAAACAGTAGCCAGGGTTAAGTGCTAAAGAAAGTTCAGTGTGGGTTTAGTTTATTTTAAATTTCACTAGGCTATAAAATCTGGTATCTACTTTTTTATTAACTACCAATGATAAAAATATTACAGTTCTAATGGCTGAATTAAGCCATCATAAATCTTGAAAAATTATAGTTATGCCACTTACATAAGTAGCTGATGATTTCAAAAGAGTTACATGTGTTTTATTGGAGAGAAAAGTAGATGGCAACCTACTGCTGCTGTATGTCTCACTGCCAAGAGATAAAATAGCTTTTTTTTTTTTTTTTTGACTACAACTGAGCAGTTTTGTATCAGTTATTCTTCTTCACAACTTCTCTTTGGTACAAAATCTGCAATTTAAGTTGGTATGGTCCATTGCTTTCTTTACCTCCTATGCTTACATCCAATGCACTGTGCAGCCCTCCACACATCTTTGTCTCTTGAACATCTGTTAAAATATCAAAGGATTAAAGTGGTAGTGTCAGCAACTCAACATGAAATAGATGTTAGCTTAGTGTGGTGTGACAACTCTGGTACTTGGTATTTGGGAAATATTAAATGTAGCTCCATATTTATCAGGTACTTTTATTAACCATGCTGTTCTCTCTGTTTAGGATGTCACATACTTGGTTTTCCGCATTACTTGCTCTCAAATTATAAATACTCTATACAGATATTCACGATCATAGAATCATACAACTATTTAGGTTGGAAAAATCAAGTCCAATCATCAACCTAATCTAACAAGTCCCATAACTGAACCATGTCCATTAGTGCCACATCTATAATATTCTCTTAAATACCTCCAGGAATGGGGACAATTTTGATTTTAGTTCAGATTTCCAGCTAAGAATTAGTGATAAACATACTCCATATTAGTCTTGCTTGAATTTGAATCACAAAGGGTAGAAATTAACCTTCATCCCCAAGTAAAGAAAGCTGCGGCATTAAAAAATATAAATCTGTTTTCATTAAAAGACATATTTGAAGTTGCACTTGTTCTTATTTATCTCCTATGAAAACTGTGCAGTGTCTGCACCTTTAGTCTTTCCTTATATGGTGTCATTCTTGCTCTCTAACAATTTTTCTTGCCTGCCTCTGACTTCTCTTTTTCCACTATAAAATGTGTATTTATCATTGCAAAGTTACTGTACCTACTGTACAACATGATACCAACTTGCACTATTCACTTGTATATGAAATCAAGTGTTTTTTGTATTTACACATTTAGCTATTCTCTTTAATCTGTTTTGTTATACATGATTTAAACTCTCATCTTTATGGTGTAATGAGAACTACAGAGCACTAGAAAACAACAGGAATCTGTGACTATAATATGACATACATGTTCTCCTTCATCAGATAGTTAAACACTGCTACAGTGTGCCTCTCCATAGACTTTGTTTTAACTCTATACTGCATTCTGAGTGTCTCCCTGTGGTGGTTTTATTCAGCTGGGCAGCTGAGCTCCACCACAACCACTCTCTCTCCCCCTCCTCAAAGGGAAAAGGGGAGAAAATAGAATGAAAAGGGCTAAAGGGTTGAGATAAGGACAGGGCGATCACACAGCAATTATAATTATGGACAAAACAGACTCAGCATAGGGAGATTAATGAAATTTATTACCTCCTCCCCCCAAGCAGTGCAGGAGAAAAGGGAATGGGGATTGTGGTCAGTCTCTAACACTTCCATCTCTGCCACTCCTTCACGGTCACTCTCTGCCCTTGCTCCACATGGGGTCCCTCCCACAGGATGCCAACCTTCCCGAACTGAGCCTGCATGGGCTGCCCACAGGCTGCGCTCTTCAAAAACTGCTCTCACATGGCTCTGTACCATGGGGTCTATCCGTCAGGAGCAAACTGCTCCAGCACTGGTCCTCCACAGGCGGCAGCTCCCCCCAGGTCCCCTGCTCCTGTGTGGGCTCCTCTCCACGGGCTGCAGCTCTGGCCCAGGGCCTGCTCCTGTGGGAGCCTGCTCCTGTGGCGTCCTCCAGGCCACATCCACCTGCTCCACTGGGGGCTCCTCCACGGATGGTGGCATGGAGATCTGCTACATCATGGTACACCACAGGCTGCAGGGGAACAGCCTGCTATGCTATGGTCCTCTCCATGGGCTGCAGGGGAACTTATGCTCTGGCACCTGGAGCACCTCCTGCCCTCCTTCTCAGACCTGGGAGCCTACAGGGCTGGTTTCACTCCTTGCTCTCCCAGATGCTGTTGCATAGAAGTTTTTTTCCCTTTCTTAAATCTGCTTTCTGAGAGGCCCAGCTGACATCGCTCATCAGCTTGGCTCTGGCCAGTGGTGGGTCCCTTTTGGAGCTGGCTGGAGCCGGCTCTTCTCTAATGTGAGGAAGTTTCTGGGCTCTTCTTACAGAGGCCACCCCTGCAGCCCCCCTGCTACCAAGCCCTTGCCATGTAAACCCAAGACACCTAGTCCTTACTCCTGGGAGACACCATTAGCTACAGGCCTCCAACTGGACTGCACTGCTGAACACAACCCTCTGTGCTCTGCCATCCAGCCAGGTCTCAGTTCACCTCAACTATCCCACCCTTCCTGAGCTTGCCTATGAGAATGTTGTGGGAGACAGTGTCAAAAGCTTTGCTGAAGTCAAGGTAGAAAACATCCACTGCTCTCCCCTTATCTACCCAGCCAGTCATCACATCATAGAAGGCTATTAGATTGGTTACAAAGGCCTGTACAAGACTGAAGGGGGTTTTGCAGGAGACACTGCCAACAATAAACTGCCCTGGTGCAGCCCAAAAGGCTACTGCATTCTACAAAGATAAAAGAAGAGGTATTAGTGTGATATTTAGAGTACTTGTTGCAGGCCACTACAATGCTTTTGTCAGATACTGACCACAAAATAATCAGTCCTTGCTGATAATGTTTTTAGGCGTGCTTTCTTTAACTGATAGAGAGTTATAGAGAATAGTTTTGTTTTGATTTAATTTCATGTATTTAACAAGTGTAAATTCTAATTCAAGATTCTGTAACACATATCAAAGGAAAAGCAAAAATTCTTTTTTTTTTTTTTTTATAAACAGACTAAAAAGTCAAGTAGATTAGTATTCTGTAATGTAGGTAGAACATCAAGCAGTGGATTCCTCCTGATCTTTCATAGGAAGATGCTGCAAAGCATGTAGTTCACATGGTTTTGATAAGAAATTTGTAAACACTGACTATGCTTCAAAGTTAGGCACATGAGCTATTCTTTTGTCTCTGGTTTCTCAGAATGCAGGGATAAGAATGACAAAGCTGCAAGGCTGAGAATAATGAGTTACATTTTGAGGTGGTGGAAGACCATGGCAGATTATATTACATTCCTCATAATAGGGGATGGTACTCAACACTGACAGAAAAGGATTCACCTTTTATTACTGCAATAGCAAAGAGAAAAATACTGAAAAAGCAGAAAAGATCCTTTTCCAGCAGTTGTCGTAATGCAGACAAACTTTTGGAAAAAATCAGGGGGGAAAAAAAAAAGCTGTAATTTCTTTGCTGTACCATGTTTCCCTGGACTAGGGGAATTTGTTCCCTGGAGATTCATACTCCAGTAAGGATACTAACACATAACAATGGTAATGTGGCTCTCTCATTGTGTTTGGGAACTGGAGCTGTGGGGGTTCCCATGAAATTAAGGAAACAAAGCCTCTTTTTCCTCCAATAGTTTTTACTTTGTATGGGAGAGACTTTGTATGGAAGTTGACTTTGTTTGTCACAAAGTCAACTGAACTGTATAAAACAAAACACTAGAACATATTGACCTGAACAAAGAGATCTAAAACTAGTGTAAGCAACAGATAAGCTGTTATAAACTGATTTATAGTTCACAAGTTCCCTAGGGAACTCAGTTCCTTGACTTATACTAGGGCAAGATTTTGTCAATAAGCTGCAGAGCCTCAGTAATGATTGAGTATGAATGGAAAACAGTGTCCTAGCACATGTGAGACTTACTGGACCTTGATGTCCCAGATGAGGTGTGCACACCTCTGTACACCTGGGTGGCAATGGTTGGGGAACTCTAGATAGTGGGTCAGATTGGCAAGTGAAAACATTCCAAACCTAAGTCTATTATAGAGGTCTTTTGGAAGAAAAGCAAAAGATGATGGAAATACATATTGAAACTTCTCCTGAGCAAAGGCGTTTTCTGACAAACTTTCTCAGGAATATCAATACCTGTTACACATAAAAAGCATGCTAGAATTCAAGGTTTCCCTTTGCTGAGGGATGTTAGTCAATGCCCCTTAGAGTTAATCATTAAACTTGTTATTTCTCAAAGCCTGAAAAAAAAATTCCTTCTCGCAAGAAATTGCCATAGGAAAGTTTAGGTGGAGTAGATACAAGAACAGAGCCAACACTGAGTAACAGATAATTCATGGTTTGTTTGTTAAGTGGATGGACATTGCAGGCAAACAGTGAATTCTATATTATGACGCTTTTCTCGACCTCTGGTCCAGTTCAGCCTAACATCATGGACTCTGGGGAACAGGATGTTCGCTTTAACCACCTGATGTGCCCAAGTTCTGTCTGGCAGGTTTGTGAGTAGCAATTCTACTTGCGATTCAGCCAACATTCAGCCAACATGATGTTAGGTGCCTGTGCATGTGTTTCTCCTCTTTCCTCCTAACAGTAGCCAAGAGGCTGTTTAATTTATTTATAAATAAATATATAATTTTTATATATTTATTATTTATAATCTACATTAGATTGCTGTCAAAAACTGCCAGTTGCCTCAGTAACCACATAGTCCCAGGCCAATGTTTTTGACTTTCTCCATATCCAAAGCCAATTAGCAGATGTTACTAGAGTTTCTATCAAATCCAGGTTTCCCACTCCAAATGTATCATGGACTTGTTATAGCTGTTGCTAACTTCACAAAGTTCATCTACAGTTTCCATTGTCTATCTGCTAGAAAACTAAACTCATCTAGTTATAGAAGGCAGATGCAGTTAAATTCTCACTTATATGTGAAGTTCTTTCAGTTTGACTTCACACCAGGACAGAAGTAAATTAAATGCATATATTTCTCTGTCACTTCTCAGCTCTGATATGTGCAGCTTAAACACTGCCTTATCAGACACCTTCTATCTGCAGCTCCAAACAACTTCTTTATGCCTTTTGCTCTTCCTGTTTGTTCTGGTTTAACCTGGAAGGCAGCGAAACATCATACAGCTGTTTGCTCACTGCCCCCTAAGTGGAATGGGGAGAGAATCAAAAAAGGTGAAAGTGTGAGAACTCATCAGTGGAGATAAGAACAATTTAATAAGAAAGAGGAAGAAAAACAAAGCAGATAATAAATTAAAGCAAAGAAACAAGCAACAAAAAGTGATGCATAATGCAATTGCTTCCGAAAAGCCAACCAATGCCCAGCCAGTCCCTGAGCAATGGTAGCCCTCCTGGCCAACTCCCTCCAGTTTTGATGGTCAGCATGACACCATATGGTATAGGATATCCCTTTAATCAGTTTGGGTCAGCTGTCCTGGCTGTGTCCCCTCCCAGCCTCTTGTGTATCCCCAGCCTCCTCAATGGCAGGGCAGCATGAGAAGCTGAAAAGTCCTCAGCTCTGTGAAAGCACTGCTTTACAATGACTAAAACATCGGTGTATTATCACTACTACTTTCATCCAAAATTGAAAACACAGCACCATGTCAGTTACTATGTAGAAAATTGAACTCTGTCCTAGGAAAAACCAGGATACCTGCTCTACCAAGTACGTGGTCTGGCTCCAAGTTCAGGATTAAAGCACCAGTTTGGTGATCAGAGCTGTGGTTAGATAATTTGTTGGTGGACTGTATTATACTGCATATATATATAAAAAAACAAAACAAAACAAAAAAAAAACACAAAAAAAACCAACTAAGACATATCACTTCAGGCTGGTCTGATTTTTTGTTACGTTGAGATCTAAAGGAAAAGGTTTTTAAACTTCTGAAAGCTAAATTTATTAAATAAGATCTGTAATACTCCATGCATACTCTTTTATTGTAAGGAAGTGTTTGCTTCCTGCCAATTCAGTGTCTTTCTTAGACTTTTCCTAGTTGCCTTCAGTCTCAAGAAGGTACTCTTTGGTCTTTTCCAAGGATTGGCTGGGAATTTCCTGATCCTTTCATCAGACTCTTGCTTTCTCTGCATGAATTGCAGCTTCCAACTCAGTGCTACAGTCCTCTGGCCCTGTCACTTCTTTGACCTCACCAGCATACAGAGAACTGCCCAGGGGAAGGAGCATCTCTTCTCCTTTCTATACTAATCTTTGTTTCAACCAAATTTCAGAATGAAATTTAAGAGTAGTGCACAAAACTAAATGGAACAAAATCAATACCAAGTACTTTCTGTCACATTTCTTCCATCTTCTTTCAAGCAATGTGTTTCTATCAAGGATATCAGTTTATTATCTGATTCCGTAGTGAAAATCACTACACATTCTGATAATCTAATCACAGAGGATGAGAGGGATGAGAGCAAAACGCTTGTGTGGCTCATCTCACTAGTAAGGTTATTTTCTTGCTGTTCTGCTTTGTTGGTAAGGTATCCTTGGCAGATCAGGAGGTAGACATGAAGTAGTTACTGTCTCTTGGTAACATCCTTATTGCTCTTCCAGATTCTGTAAGCCATTTTAGGTATCTTTTTTTTTTCCTTCACACTTTCAAAAATGAAGTCTTAATGTACCAGAATGTCCAGTGTCTTAGTAATAAAATACTTGGTGTTGTTGCCAGATGACATGGTTTATAAAAGTAATTTTGTTCTTGTCACAAAAGTGTAGGTGATAAAAGAACAATCCAGTGGGGGCTAATTTGTAATATTGTTTTTCTGTCAGAGATAAATGCTGCTTCAAATAGATGTAGGCAGTTGTGTGTAGTTGGACATGTGGGAGCCCATTTAAGATTTCATCTGAGACTTCTTATGCCCTCTGGGCTTAGACCAGTAATTCATTGCAGGGGTAATAGTGCTGGAGACTAGAGTTTGGGGACAGTAAAGACACCATAATGAGAGCATCTAAGGACTTTTCTAACTTTTTAACAAAAATCTTATTGAAAAGATACACCGGCAGCTGAACATTAGAGTTGGTATTTAGCAGACTAGAAGATTGGATCAGGTAAGTCCTCTGATTTTTGTACTTGCTTGTATTAAGAAAATGGTTTAAATGTTAGATACCTACATTGAAGAAATAGTGTCCTGTGTGTTGGTGAGACACATATAGATGAGATGGCTAAAGTAATACCTGATGCTTTAGAGAAAAGAATGGAATCCTTTCAGGGATCTCTTCTGAATCATTTCAAAACTACACAAAAAATTATATATATATATGTATATATATATTTAAGCATTTTCAGAAGTTCAAGGATATCCAGAAAAAGCATAGGAAAAGTTTATTCTGTCATGGGCATAATGCTTGTGAATGAAACCAAGAAATGCAGAAGACTCTTGTGGGAAGACTCAGGCTTTCCTGTTATTACCAAGCCATTTCTGGAGCCAGAGGTTAGCTGGCTGATTTTAGACTTTCAACAAAGTGTGTGAACCTTTCAACTCCTCACACTTCTCATACTCACTTGAGTTCTATTTGCAGTATGTATTTAGGCCAAGTTTTTGAAAAGAAACAAAAGACATAAATAAGATTTGAACTAAAAAGTCCCTTGAGTTCACTAAAAATCACAAACTCAGGCTATAGTCCTCCAAGCAATTAAATAATTAATTAAATGCGTTCAAATGATTTCCTTAAAACTCTGCATGCCAATGTAAAATTAAGGACACACAGTACATATTTGGAAGATTGGGGTGTAAGTTGCTAAGAATTTTTGCATTCCAAATGAACATCTCCTTGCGAGTAACAAATATTTTCACATTTGTTCTTTGAGTCAGTTCTTCCCTGTAGGATTTCATCCTCAATTATGCTGCCATAGCATTAGCATCTTTCTTATATTCAATTATTTCTTTCCTGTTTGATTTTCTTTGAGCCAAGATGTCAGTTCTGTGTAGTCAGTTTCTCTCAGGAGAAATGTATTGCTTTTCTGCTCAATACCAGTGTTTAACTGTTAGTGAAAGCATGGGTGGTTCCATCCTGTGTCCCAACATAGCCAGACAATACAGTACTGAACCAGCAGTTCCCACCGACTCTCAAAACGGCTAAGCCGGTTTGGTGGGGCTCCGCAGGGATCAAAAGATTTCTGATGAACATTTTTTTCTGCTCAGAAGTATTCTGCCATTCCCCGGAAATAAATTTTCCATTTCAGTGTAAAAATATAGCATTTACCCAAAAACCAACAAAAATAAACAAGCAAACAAACAAAAACAAAACAACCATCAGCTTTCAGCTGTATGAAAAGGTTTTTATTTTTCTTTTGTATACTGAAAATACTTTTGCTCTCTATTTTTTTCCTACCTACAAAAAAAAAAAAAAAAGAAAAAGAAAAAACATTTTCCATAAAGCAGCAAATAAAACACCTTATCAAGTAGTTGACTACTTATTAGATACTCTTATTAGCCATCCAAACATTTCTGCAGATTACTTGAACTACCTGCTGTGCTCTTCACATGGCCCCTTATACTTTAGGCTCTTGTGTAAGGTGGCTGTGCATAGACTGGATGTCTGGTAACCAAGCCCAGTTCTCTGTGTTGCATGGTTTCTCACACTTTAGTAATTCTCTGCCAAGGTCAAACATCTGTTTGACTATACATTAATATAGGAAGACTTCTATGTAATATATGTAGAAGTCATAAACTTAAGCAGTCTACCCATCAGTTTCTGGTAGGGTTTTCTGTTAGAGCTGCAAATCCCATGCTTATTACTGTAATCTATGCTATTAAATTCAAATTACTGTGTGTAGGTCTGCTTGGACAACAATCATATTGCAGAGTTTTGTATTTTTTGTTTGTTTGTTCATTTTTGTTTGTTTTCCAGAGTGATGTCATCTTAGGTATCAGGGAATATATACCTCAGAGATCTTTCTTACCTGAGGCCTTTCATCCTTCTCCCTGTGTGCTCCAGGTATCTTTTTTCTCTTTCTCTCTTACTTAATTCCTGTTTCTTTCTTTCTGCCAACTCATGAAGATGATGCTTTTCATCCAAAAGTTGCTGTCCTGTCTTTCAAGGGCTGAATTCCAGGATATTTAGGTATACTTGATCTTCTTCATTGATTATCACATGTTATTTGCTGGTTTTGATTTTCTGGTGGCCTATAGTCAATTTTGCAATTTAAAATTAATCAATTATATTTCTATTGCCTTTTAAACAGCATTGCATTTTGCCAGGCCTCAAGAAGAACATTTGAATTGTGATTAGGTATGAATTAAGCTTAAAAAAAATTATAGGTGCTCTGTTTTTGAGTTAAGCTAGATGCTTTTCTGGTATATTTCTGTTGACCTGGTTAGATAAAATATACAATATGCATATTTGTATTGTATTCACATTGTACATCTGCAAAGACCATCTTGAGTTCAGCTGAAAACAGTGCCTCTGGTCCATGTTGACATCTGAGTATTCACGCAAAGATGCTACAGCTCATTTCAGAGGCATTAAATGGATGGAAAATGTTGTACAACACACAATATTTCCTATTCTTCCTTGTGGTATAAACACAAAAGGGTAACATGATACAGTGAAATATGTTCTCCTAATTTTCCCAGGTAAACTCAGATGTCCTAGCCAATATAATGCAATGCTATGCACAAATCGTAGCCAAGGTCATAAAAATTAAAGCACTCCTTAATTCAGCTGCAATGGTTTGAAAATACAACTATAGATCTTCTTGTTTTGATAAAAACTTTCTTTACTGTTCCTGGGAGACATCAGCACCACAACAGATTGTGAGACATAGATGTATCTTAAGTGAGTTGCCATGAATAAGTTTCCATGAACAAGTGAGTTGACAGGAAGCTTCAGAGAAGCATGGGTTTAATTCCGGTCTTCTAAGTGAAATCTGCTTTCTCAGAGTGTTTATTGTCAGCCAAATATTGGCAGACCATTTCTGCCTTAACACTCTAGCCTTGATGTTAGAAGTTGTTTTAGCGTAGAATAAGCATCAGCAAATGTCGGGTATAACCATAATTTTGCCAAAATAGCTAGGAAACATTGCTCTTCCTAGATGTGTAAACAGGGACAGAATATTGCTGATTCATGAAATGGCCCATATGAGCCTCAGCAGCAAACTGAACATGATAGTTTTGACATTTATCTCTCTAGTGGAAGATGGGACTGTCATTTTTACAAAAGTAGGCCTTCTGTCAGGATTTGATTTGCAGCAGCAAGGTCTGGATTCAAATCTAAAAGTGTCTTTAGGGAAAACAGGTGTCACACAGAAACCTGGGAAAGTGTAATAATCTTTCTGGAGCTCCACATGATAATTTTACCATATATGAATCAAAATGCTAACAAGTAATGCTTTTACAAAAGGTAGGAAAGAAAACTCTAAAGTAGATAAACCACTCATGCCAGGAAAAGTTTTTGGGCTTAACTTCATTCTCCACAGTGCTATTCAGTTCTAATAAATACACATACAAAACAACTGTTTCATTTAGTGTTTGATCATGAATTAATAGAGTTCTTGATTTTTGGAAAAGTAAGGAGGAGGTGTAGCAGAGCTGCCACCCTGGACTTCCAGAGGGCAGACTGTGGCCTGTTTAGGAGGGTGGTTGGCTGAGTCCCTTGGGAGGCAGCCGTGAAGGGTAAAGTAGTTCAGGAAGGTTGGACACTCTTCAAGAAGGAAAAATTAAAGGTGCAGGAGCCGGCTGTCCCCACATGCTGAAAGACAATGTGGTGAGGAAGAAGACCAGCCTGGCTGAAGTGGCGTAGCCTAGCTGTGGCTAGAGCTCAGGAAGAAAAAGAAAATTTATTACCTTTGGAAGAAGAAGCAGGACACTCAGGAGGACTATGAAGATGATGTGAGGCTATGCAGAAAGAAAACTAAAAGTGCCCAAAGCCCATCTGGAAGTTAATTTGGCTACTGCCATTAAAGACAATAAAAATGTTTTTATAAATACATTATGAACAAAAGAAGGATGAAGGAGAATCTCCATTCTTTATTGGATGTGGGCAGAAACATAGTGACAAAGGAGGAGGAAAAGGCTGAGGTACTTAATGCCTTCTTTGCCTTAGTTTTTAGTAGTAAGACCAGTTTTTTGGTTACCTAGCACCCTGAGCTGGAAGATAGGGGCAGAGAGCAGAATGAAGCCCCAGTAATCCATGAGGAAATGGCTACTGACCTGGCAAACTACTTGCATGCAAATATATGGGGCCAGATGTGATCCACCCAAGGGCACTGAGGGAGCTGGCGAAAGGGCTTACCACACTGCTTTCCATCATGTATCAGCAGTCCTGGCTATCTGGGGAGGTCCCAGTTGACTAGAGGCTAGCAAATGTGATGCCCATCTAGAAGAAGGGCCAGAAAGGAGGACCAAGGGAACTACAGGCCTGTAAGTCTGACTTCAGTGCTGGGGAAGCTCATGGAGCAGATTATCTTGAGTGCCGTCATGCAGCACATACAAGACAACCAGGTGATTAGTCCCAGTCAGCATGGGTTTATGAAAGGCAGATCCTGCTTGACTAACCTGATCTCCTTCTATGACAAGCTGAAGTGCTCAGTGAATGAGGGAAAAGCTACCTAGACTTTAGTAAAGCTCTTGACACTGTTTCCCACAGCCTTCTCCTGAAGAAACTGGCTGCTTATGGCTTAGATGGTCATGCAGTTTGCTTGGTAATAAACTAATTGGGTGGCCAGGCCCAAAGAGTCGTGGTGAACAGAGTCAAATCTAGTTGGAGGCCAGTCACTAGTGGTATGCTCAGGGCTCTTTACTGGGGCCAGTTCTCTTCGATATCTTTATCAATGATGTGGACAAGGGGATCGAGCACACCCTCAGTAAATTTGCAGACAACACCAAGTTAGGAGTGAGTGTTGATCTGCTTTAGCGTAGGAGGGCTCTGCAGAGGGATCTGGATAAGCTGGACTGATGGGATGAGGCCAACTGTATGAAGTTCAACAAGGCTAAGTGTCAGGTCCTTCACCTGGGGCACAGCAACCCCATGCAATGCTACAAGTTGGGGGGAAAGCAGCTGGAAATCTGCCCAGCAGAAAGGGACCAGGTGGTATTGGTTGACACATTTGAATGTGAGCCAGCCATGTGCTCAGGTGACCAAGAAGGCCAACAGCGTCCTGCCTTGTATCAGAAATAGTGTGGTCAGCAGGACCATAGAAGCAATTGTCCCCCTGTACTCATTTCGGGTGAGGCTGTACCTGGAATATTGTGTTCAGTTTTGGGCCTCTCACTACAAGAAAAACATTGAGGTGCTGGAGTGTGTCCAAAGAAGGGCTGTGAAGATGGTGAAGAGTCTGGAGAACAAGTCTTATGAGGATTGGCTGAAGCATTATAAAAGGCTGTTCAGGGAAGTAGTTGAGTCACCGTCTGTTGTGGTTTAACCCGGTCAGCAGCTAAACACCACACAGTCATTCACTCACCCTCCCTCCTCCCTCTCTGGGATGGGGGAAGAAACAGGAAAGTGAAGCCTGTGGGCTGAGATAGAGACAGTTTATTAGGATAGGAAAAATATTATTATTATTATTATTATTATTATTATTATTATTATTATTATTATTATTATTATTATTATTATATTTAATAATAATAATAATAATAATAATAATAATAATAATAATAATAATAATAATAATAATAATAATAATAATAATAATAATAATAATAATAATAATAATAATAATGTGTATGAAACAAGTGATGCACAATGCAATTGCTCACTGCCTGCTGACCGATGCTGAGCCTAACGCTGAGCTGCCACCCCTATATATTGCTTAGCATGACCTCAGATGGTATGGAATACCCCTTTAGCCAATTTGGGTCAGCTGTCCTGGGTTTGTACCCTCCCAGCTCCTGCTGCACCCCTAGCCTGCCCACTGGAAGAACAGAACAAGAAGCTGAAAAGTCCTTGGTTTAGTGGAAGCACTGCTCTGCAACAATGAAAACATCGGGGTGTTATCAACACTCTTCTCATCCTAAATCCAAAACATAGCACCCTACCAGCTACTAGGAGGAAAATTAACTCTATACTAACTGAAACCAGGACACCATCCCTGGAGGTATTTAAAAGACATGTCAATGTGATGTTTAAGGATATGGTTTAGTGGTAGACTTGGTTGTACTATGCTAATGGTTGGATTTGATGATGTTAGAGGCCTTTTCCAACCATGATTCTATTTTTTTCCAAAATGATTCTATGATTCTATTTGTCCTTTCTGTTTCTCTCTCCTTTTCTCCATGACATTCTGAACTGCTTCCCTTTCCTTGGGATCAGGTCAGAGTTTCACCACATGGAAAGAAAATCAGTCCTTCAAATATGAGCAATTTGTCCTTCAAGAGATATATGCTTTCCACTGACCTGAGAGTAAAGACTGATCAGGTCTTGTTCTGCATCTTTCTAGTTTCATTAATATGAAGACATTAGTGAAGGACAAGAGCAAATTTAATCAATTGGCTGAGATGTCAGCAGATATCAGCAGTACATGGAAAGACATGAAAAGCCTGTTTGAAAAGTTGAGTCTCTAGTAAGCCACAACAACCTCCTTCAGAAAATACTACCTTTCCTTCTATGCACAGTGAATGTCTATGTGCCCTGTGTGGAAGCACAATAATTGTGGTTCTGGGAAGGTTAAAAAGGTAACTCAAGTACTGCAGAGCAGACAGGAAGAAAGGAATTGAAAGGTATTGAAAATCAGCTTGGAAAAATCAACTTCTTAGATATGAAAAGTTCACCTTTTATAATTTCAAGGAAACTCTAAGATTTCTTTGTTTGAGGAAAAAAGAACACTATAACACTGCAGCTGGGGGGGGGGGGGGGGGGGGGGGGAGAGAGAGGGAGGGAGCAGGATGGGATTGCTCATGCATTTGAGTTGGCTAAATATAACTAAGATTAATGTTTTCCCTAGCATGATAAAAGTCACCTTTTGGTTTATTGGCTAGTTCACATACAAGTAGAAGAGAGGAAAAACGTGTACAGGAAAGGGCAGAGTTCCAAATTCTTATTATTTTTCATACAGCTAAGTTAGTGATCTACTGATCTTATGGAAATGAATAAGAATCTAATAGTCCCTAGAAATAAACTTTCTGCTGCTTCAAAGAAAAAGATTAGCTGTTTGGGATTATACTAGTTTATAAGCTCAGAAGCAGGCAAATGAGGACAGTTTGTAAAAAGGAGAGATTAACTGTATTTTTATATCTTACCTTTTAAGATTTTGCATGTGATGGTTTAAGAAAATGAAGTCAGCAATAGTTCAAGTGCCTGTATAAAACACAGGATGGCTGTTATCATACAGGAATCTTTCCTTAAAGGAAACAAAACAAAAGCAAAACCAAAATTAATCAAAAAAACAACAACACAACAACAACAAAAGCACAAACCAGCCAAACAAACAAACAAACAAAACCCACAACACTCAACAGCCTATTTTTAAAGTAATAATATTCATTGTACAGTACTAAATGAACAATCAAGCAGCCAGACTTTGCATACACTGCAAATGTTTTATGGAGGTGACAGAAACCTCAGTGAAAAAGGAGGTAGTGTAATAGTTACAAGACTCAGGAGTACACTTACGTTGCATGTTAAGCCTGTTTGAAGCCTTTGTCCATCTCATTTCTGTACTATAAAGACCTTAAACTAGACCACGAAAACCTGGGGCCCTGAAGCCACTGTCTCCCTACTTATTGGGTCAGTATCGTGGGACTAGCCTCACTGAGGTTTGTGTAATAAGAACTGATCAGCATCTGAACTAAGATGAGTGCTTGTGTCCTGCTTTTCAGATGGAATTTACAATTAGGCATTGATTCATTCATGAGTCAAAGGTCTTAACACATTATATGGTGTTAATATGACAATACAAAATCTAAGTGAGGAAGGAACTGGGGAAACAGAAATCATAAATTAAGAAATGCTTCCCAGATGAACCTGTGAGGATGACCTGGAAGAGATAAGGCAGAAAAGCAGTCAGTCACTGCACAAGGCTAATGCAGAGTTGCTCTCACCTGCAGGCAGACTGCTCTGGACAGTGTAAGATCACCTAATACCAGGACATCTCACAGCCATGGAATTTTGCAGGGATAGTGGGAAATCTGCAGGGACAAGTGTCTGTGGGAAGCAAATGAAATGGAGTAAGTTGGGTGAGCAATGGCAAATGGGACCATAATTGAAAGATACATGGAAAATACAGGCAATCAAGCTGCAAGGAGCAAATAGAAATAAGGGAAGGGAGAAAGAACACTGTGTATACTAAGCAAAACTGTGTGGTTTGGAAAGGGGACATATGAAGAAAACATGGCTTCGAGATTGCTTTTACAGAATGTCAGATCACTTTCCCTCCTTTCCCAGAATGTTAGATCACTTCCCTTAAACAGACATCAGTTCCTCCCTTCCTATTCCCCCACATCCCTAGTTTGGCCTTCAGTTGATGGGCTTGCTTGGTAACCTACCTCCCAGGCTGTGTTATAAGAATTGAGTTTTCCCATTCTCTTGTGTGCTCCAGAAATATTGCAGTCACCATCTTTACTGAACATGATTTTCTTTCCACATGCACAGACAGAAGGCACGATATTTAGAAAGGTATGTTCCTTATCCATAGACAAGGCAAAGGACAAAGTCCCAACACAATTATCAGTCCTTGTACTGAAAAGAAAGAAAGGTATCATTGCCTGTTTGAAGATGTCTCATCTGACTCTGTACAAAAGAGTGTAAAATCTGACTCACATGGCATTGCTAACTAAAATTTAATTTCCTTCCTTGAGTAGCGAGTATGGGCTGTTGATAACAGTCACAGGCTTTGGAAGGAAGTGACTCTGTATCAAACTCTGGGGGATTTAAAAACTGAATGTTGCTCATAACTGGCCAATTCACAGGATTAAACATGTCAGAACATGTACATTTGTAAAATGTTTTGTTCCTTTTGAATTAAAGGTGCTGTAAAGGGCTTTTGCAGTATGCTGTTTCATCCCAAACACCTCAGGGAAATGTGTAGTACTCCTGAAATAAATGTATGCTACATTATTTATTTATTAATTTTTCCAAAAGGGAGGCTGAGAACTGCTTCTGTGGGAAACTGAGTACAGCAACATTAGGTTCTTCAGATAAGAATACAGAACAAAAGTTTGTATTCTTCCATACACAGACATAACAGAGCAACAGGCAAAACACAGTGAACTGGAAAGGACATTGTTTTGGAGAGTGCTTCTTGAGATGCTCCTGACAAATGGAGTGTTAAACAGCAAACAAAAGGCTCTGTTCCCTTTAGCTGCATTTCCCTTTCCATTGCTTGGCTTCCTCAAAACTTCTGGGAATAAAAACACTGCACTTGTGGTTGCTTTCTTTAAATCAAAATGAGGAAGGACCAAAGACAGGGTGAACTCTGCTGGTTTCGATTTGATAGCATTTTCTGAACAGACTGGCCTTTATTCCTAGCTGTGCATTTCCATTAGGATTGCATGAACCTAGTTATGTTACAAGAGCTGTCTTGAGTAGAGAAAACCTTTGTTTCCCAGAAGGGATCCTTAAAAAGGGTGTGGTGTAGTTTTCTTACTGTTTTCTTATGTCTCCACCAAGGCTGGCTTATTAGGTGGGTTAGAAATAAAATAACACTCTACATAAATCACCTAAAAGTGGACCTCTTAGAGCAGGTCCAGAGGAGGGCCTAGAAAATTATCAGAAAACTAGAACACATCTCCTACAAAGAAAGGCTAAGAGAGCTGTTTTTTTTTTTGGTTTTTTTTTTTTTTTTGCCTAGAGATGAGAAGGGTCTGGGAAGACCTTGTAACAGCCTTTCAATACTTAAAGGGGGCTTATAAAAAAGACGATCAGAGGCTTTTTACAGGCCTGTAGTGATAGGACAGGGGGTGTTGGTTTTAACCTGAAAGAGGGTAAATTCAGGTTAGATATAAGAAAGAAACTCTTCAATATGACAGCAGTGATGCACTGGAACATATTGCCCAGCGAAGTTGTGGTTCCCTGCAGGTGTTCAAGGCTAGGCTGGATGGTGCTTTGGAGAGACTGGTCTAGTGGAAGACATCCCTGCCCATGGCAGGGATTTGAAACTAGATGATCTTTAAGATCCCTTCTAACCGAAACCATTCTGTGATTCTACAGTTCTATGTCACAGCAGTGAGCATGTGATCCAGCCTTCTATGTACCCAAAAGGTGTAGCTCAACCATACAGAACCTAATAACTTCACAAAAACTGTAGGCTGGATACCATTCTGATGAAATGTGATAACATGTCCAGAGCAATTGTAAAGCGAAAAAAAAAAAAAAGGGGGGGGGTGGGGGGTGGGGAGGGGGATTGTGAAGAGACACTGGGAAGTATAAATAGGATCATTAGTTAAATTATTGCTTTCAGAGAAACCTACAGTTTCCTAATGATTGGTATGCAAAAAAGGCCCAGTGATAGGATTCTTGTTAGTATATATGTATAATGCAACTTTGTGAAATGATGTTGGAGCCTGCAATTTATCTGAAAGTTGCTTCTTTTCCAGTCACTTACTAAAAAATTCAGAGGGGATTAAAAATAAAATAAAAATACAGCTATTCAGAATGCCTTTGGAGCATTAATGCTATTACTATTTCAGTTATGAATAACTGTTCTTTATATTGTAACTGAGAAGCATTTTAGCTGTTATAGGTATGTTTGGATGCCACTTTCATCATTCAGAAAGGCTCAGCAGGATTTTGTCATGCAATTTCTAGCTGAGCAAGCATCCAGAAATAAAGTAAATGCTCAACTGTCAGATAACTGATCTGAGCAGGAATGGAGGAGGAAAATTTCAGTAGCTATAACACTAACCTAGGTTGTTAGAAACAATGACTGTTGTACCCCAGATTTGTGTGCAATTTGAAATGAATTCTTTAGACCTTAGTTTCTATGCAAACGGTATTTCAGTAACTTACATGACTATTGTTTATCTGGGAACACTTGGATGATAAGACACCCAAGCACTGCCGGCAGCAGCACTATAATGTTGATAGACAAGTATTTAAATCCCAGAGACTTCTGTTCTGTAACAGCAAATCAGCATACATGTCAGAGGCAACTTTTAATTAATGCTCTATAAAAGGTAGTGTGACTGCCCACTTGAGTATATCAGATTATAGCCAGAGGAGACCTCACCTATTCTTTGTTCTTGGAAAGCAAAGGGTTTCACTTCCAAATTGGAGCACAAAGTATGCAAGCCCTTGCAACATGTACAGCTGCAACTATGGTACTTATAATGTTAATGTAATACTTAACTACATTCACCAATTTTAGTAATAACTAAATCTGTATTTTTTCAAAAAATTTTATTTTAACCAAGTAAATTCAGATGCAGATGAAGGCTGTAAGATTATATTAGCAAATATGTGACAAAGTTAAGTGATGCTTTTTGATAGCATTATTATTATCATTATTAAGTTGCATTAAAGTTAGATGTAATTCTATCATTTAGAAAAGATGTACCTGGATTACCTCCCAATATTTTGGCCACTTTTCTTTCACAGTGACAATGAAAATAAGCAACCACATACTTTACATGTCTCCTTTTTCAGCCACTTCTGTGGAAGCTCATTTTTCTCCAAACTACCTCCATGACTAACAGTCAGACCCAGCTATGAAACATACAATTAAAAAAAAAATGCCCCCGATGTTCTGATGAGATGCAACTGTGCAGACATACCTTTATTATATTGTTCCATTACCCATTGTTACTGGGTAGCTCTGATTATTGAAATTAATCACCCAGCTTCAGTGAGGTAGTTCATGGTCCTGATGTCTGAGAGCCAGCATCTGCTTTGTAGCTGTCTCCATCTTTGCCAAGATTTATCATTGCCTCTAAGATACCCTGTACATGGATGGCAGCAAGAACAGAGAGCATCTGAACTCTAGCTTCTTGCTTCCAGGGCAGTCACATGCCTGTAAAGTCGCAGTGAGAGTGACCGTGAAGGAGCGGCAGAAATGAATCACTATGGTCTTACCACTACTCATATTCTTGTGCTGTTTGTGGGGAAGAGGTAGAAAAGGATGGATGGGGGTAAAGGTGTTACTAGTTTGCCTTTAATATCTCATTGCTCTACTTTGTCATTAGTAGGCAATCAATTTCATTAGTCTCCACATGCTGAGTCTGTTCTGTTTGTGATGGTAACAGATAAGTGATCTCCCTTATCTCAATCCTTTAGCCCTTTTTCATGGTATTTTCTCCTCCTGTTCTTTTGAGGAGAGAGAGTGAGAGAGTGATGTGTTGGAGTTTAGCTAACCATCAGTGTGAAACCACCACAGAAGGTTTGAGCCTGATGGGATTTTCTACAAAGGAAAAAAGGTTATCTAGTACTCATATTTTTCGTATTTTTCTTTTATTTTTAATTTGCAATTTTTCCCCCACTGATCTTCCTTAGGTTATAGAATTTAGAGAGTTAATCTCTCCCCACTCCTCCTTTTTCTTTTCAAGCCATAAAGCCTTTATTTAAAACAAACAACCAAACCAACCAACCAAACAAAACCAAACATTATTTTTAACATGTTCAGTGATGGACAACACAGAAGAGACCCTAGTAGACTGCTGGTTTTGTTAATTATACTCTTGGCAAAAATAAAAATCCTGAACCTCTCAAGATTCCAACAACAGGGCTTTTGTTGGTGCTGCAGAGTTTTGTACTATCAGACGTATGCTCTCTTTGCGTGGACATAGGTTGATTATACCATTTCTCAATATGTGTGGCTCATTAAGGAAAAGTGTTTTTAAGTCTCTGTCCAAGAGGCAAGTTTCCTTAACGTGTAAAGGTTCTCATCTCTCTTCAGAGCCACTTCCAGTAAATAAACATATTTTTCCAGTACAAATTATTTTTTTCTAGAGGTAATAAAGGGATCAAGAGCTCTTTGTCCTTACACAGTATTTTGTTGATGTGTATTCAAATATCACATTTTGCATTTTTGGCAACAATATCAAACTGGGAACTCATACTTAGATCATCAATAGCCGTCAAACATATTTTCTGATTCATGCTGCTAATGTAGAGTGCTTTTTTAAGCATACATTTCCTTTATTATTCATATGCATATATAACTTTTCATGTAAGTTTTTTAAAAACAAAACAAAACAAAACAAAACAAAACAAAACAAACTTTTACCTGCCAGCATCCAGTGTCCCAATTTACTGTAATTCTTTTGCACATGAAATCAGTCCTCCTTAATTTTTCTCTCCTTCTATCTGTATGTTAGTAGCGAACAACTTATATAATGATTTTATATATTCTTCTCACTTATGAATAATGATATTAAATCACAGAGTGTTAAAATTCACAATACAGAATCTTCTGGGAAGAGGTAATTGTGCAGCACATCCCGTAGCCAGATTGTTCACACTGTTTAGCCAAATAAGATTTTCTGGCCTTTTACCTCCTTTAGAACAACTTTACCTCCTAAAGTACTACTTCCCTCCATACCTCTCAAGCTTCCCTTATAACCAAATTATACTGAAAATCAGCAATGGTAATTCAGAGATTTTTTTAACATTTTTAAGTTCTTAGATACAAGGTATTTGATATTTAAAGAATAATTACTTTAAATAGTCATGTAAAATTAGGGACTGTTGCAATAGAAATATTTCATTGTTGTTGTACGCTATGCTATGACTACATCCCTAATTCCATGTACATATCTATCCTTTCATTAATACGATTGCTAATTCTGACACTTCCATCTAGTAGTGCACCAAGAATGCCTATTTTTCTGAATATACACAGACAAACCTAAATTTATTAAGTAGCATGACCTACTTCTCATTCACAGGATATTTGTGTAGCTAGAGAAATGATTGTAAATAATTTTCTATCATTATTCACATTTTTCCTTTTGAACTCTCTCTGCTGATTTTTATGGATCCTAGCTGCTCACCACTTTGTGCAGCTAGCCCTTTTAAGATATGAAGCATATTTATATACACATTCACATATACAGCTCATATGTACTGCTTTATTCTGTTTGCAACAATAAGAGTAAATTGCTAAAATCTTGCAATGTATGATCTGTGGAGCAGATTAAACCAGTATGTCATATTAGATAGTCCTATGCATCAGAATGAATTTCAGAGCAAAGCTAACCACTATGTCCTATATGAATCACATAAGCATACACTCATCTGGCTACTGATACAGCTCTAAAATTTCTCTAAATTCTTCTACAGCTCTAAATGTAAGTAAAACAAATGGGACAGTTGACATTCTGAAATGTACTTTAAACATCTCACTAAACAATGGGTCAGGCCAGCTGTGCAGTGACATGCAAGGAAGCAGGCTTCTCGACCAACACTGAAACAGGATTTGCCAAAACTGGGGGAAAAAAACAAAAACAAAACAAAAAAAAAAAAAACAACAGGGAAGTTGTAACATGGTGTGTCTGATAGGAAAAAGGGCAGCTGCGGTGGTTTCACCCTGATGGACAGCTAAACTACACCACAACCACTCTCTCACTCCCTCTACTCAGAGGGAGAGGGGGGGAAGAAAGTACAGTGGGAAAGAAAAATATTCACTGGTTGAGATAAGGTTAATTTAATTAAAGGGAAAAGAAAGAGAAAAACAAAAAAAAAATAAACAAATAAACAAGCAAAGAGCATGGGGAAGCAAAGAGAGAGAAGAACAATTATTCTTCACTTCCCATCAACAAGCAATGTTTGGCCATGTCTTGGGAAGCAGGGCCTCAATATGCATAGCAATTGTTTGGGAAGACAGATTTTTTGTAAGAGCCCCCACATCCATCCCAGCCTCTTATTGTTGAGTGTGACATCATATTGTATGGAATATCTCTTTGGTTGCTTTAGGTCAGCTGTCCTTGTGGTGCCCCCTCCCCCCATCTTACCCACCCACAGCCTGCTGGCTAGGTGGAGGGGTGTGGGTATTGGACAGAGTCTTGATGCAGTGTCAGTATTGCTCGGCAAAAGACAAAACACTGGTGTGACACCAATGCTGTTCTGGTTACAAGTGCAGAACACATTATATGGGCTGCCACAGGGAAAGTTAACTGCATCCCAGCCAGACACAGTATAGCTATTCTCACATGGAAGTGGAGGATGATGAAAAGGGATCAAATTTAGTGGCAACATACAGAGCATCATTGGATGAAGATGGTGGATGATGGTCTATCAATACCACGAGGTGATAACAGGCATTTTATTTTTAATATCCTTCACCATAAGAGATCATTCTACAATTGCACAGGAAGATGCAGAGAGGAAATGTTAAACTCATGTCTGTTCATGGGTGGCAGAACTTCTTGCAACGTTTCCAGGAATCAGAAGCTGAGTTTTCTCCAGACTTTTAAACACATTTCAACATCAGTGTTTGAATCCTATGGTTACTTTCTACAGCTTTTGTATTTAGGGTGGTGATAATTTTTGAGGTTTGTTTTCATTAGCTGTGTGAGTGGAAGTTGTACTGGACATCTATGAGAAAAGTTACATCATTTATTTCGTGACAAATTAATTCTGACTGCATTTCATTTATCTGCTAAAACTATCAGCTCAGATTTCACAGTCCGTGCAATACTAGTGGAAGCCATGCTGATAGCTTCCTGATGTTTTTTCATTACTGCTTTACTACATCATTGTTACATATATAACTGTTTCAAGAAATGAGGTTTCATTGTGACAGTAAATGTTGACCTTAGATAGACCTGGTAGAGATTTTTTTCATTGGCAACTACTGATTTCTTGAACTCAGTTTCCTGTACGAAACAGCTGGTTTCAAAAACTATTTGTTTAATGCTCAAACACAGGAAAAGACCATGCAGATAACTTTGAAATAAAGTTTTAGTTTAAATATTCTAATCTACTTATGCTGTTTATCTTTGCATAATAGAAACATGTCAAAACAATTAAGAAGCATATCACTATTCATATTTCTGCTGAGATTTTGATTTCCCTTTCCAAATTAGGTTGGGAAGATTTTCACATTCCTGGGGGATAGAAGAACAGTTTCTTTTCCCCCATTCTAGTCCCATGCAATAACTGAAGGTTGGAGAGATTGATAAAGCAAGGAAAGAGTCTATACTACTGACATCGTAATGACTAAGAGGAAATATAAAATCTATATGAAGGACGAGGGATAATTGCTGGAGGTGACTTATTGAGACTAAAAGTATGTCCACATCTTAAGAGAAGGTATAGTGTTGAGGAAACATCCAGGGTGAAGCATGGCATATATGCAAGGAATCTGTTCCATTATAGTCCCCTTGACAAGATAACCTGTAACCTGAGATATTGGCAACACCAAGGAAGCTTGATGTGGTGACTCTAAATAATACAGCCAGGCTCTGTAATATCACTACAGGGATGGGGAACTGGATGGTACTACAGAACTGATAGACTTGGCCTTCCAGGGGCCAAACTGATAACAAAATTATGTCTTCTGGGTTAAATTTGCTTTGGAGATTCAAACCCTCAGTTATACTGAGTGCTTCCTCGAGAAACCTAACATTCTCTATAGATTTGTTTCATTTGTTAACTCATTTGCAGTTGGTTGTGTTGGTATATACTCGATATCTGCAAGTGCTTTGCAGACAGTGTATTTACCACAGGCAATCCAAAAGAATCTGTACTCCCATTGCTTCAGTAAACTGCACCAGTTATTAAACTAACAGACTGAAGGTTCATCATGCTATTTCTACATCCGTGATCATGGTAATTCAATATATTGAATGTGACTGGATTTATTGTGCTGAATTGGGTATCACTCAGAATCTAAGTTCCCAGTTCCTCTGATATCTGAGGACAAAACTGGAACACAAGGGGGATTAATTCCTTACAAAATTATTTACCCTTTAACACAACAGAAGGATAAAAGCACAAATAAATGACTGAGGATACTTGGAGAATCTGTCACTTATAGCAGTGGTATGACATTAATAAATTAAAAATTAGTTTATCATAACACTAACATTCCTTATTGTGACACTTATTAATTTTAAAAATATTTTCACATGAATTATCTCACCTTTAACAGATTGTGAGCAGCCAAAGAGAGTGACTTAGTGGGGCTTTCACATTTCTGGATCTGTCACCTACAGGTTTCCTAGCTCTCATTCTGCTGCTTTCAACATTCAGGGTGTTCTTGAAATACAACTGCCCTTTCATCACTGCTAGGATTTTTCTTTCAAACTTAATATGTTTCATTTCATACTTATGGATTGGTATAGGATACATTTCTTGCTGGCATTGCTGTAGCCCAAAGTACTTTGAAAGTCTTTTCATAGACCTCATAATGAACTGCTGATTGTGATATATCAGTTGTCTAGTTAAGAGACTCTAGTAAGGAAATAAACAGAGATGATGGCACTTCCAACTGAAACTGCATTCTTTTGAAAATACATTTAATTGGCCTGATTAGTTGTTAGCAGATATGTGCAAACTAGTTCATTTGAGAAGACCTGTTCAGATGGAATAGATAAATAGTTGGCTGCTAAGCAAGTAAATAGAAAAAAGAGGTTCTCTGCTCTTTGAATCAGGTAGAGGAAGACTGAGTCAAAGGCTGTTACAGCCCCAGGGAATGATCTGGCCTCCTGAATGATATTTATTCTTCTAATATTTCTGAAAAAGAGGGAATATATATATATACGTATTTATATAATGAAAAATATAGCCCACCACCTCTGTTCATATCTGACTCAGAAGACACAGTGCTCAGCACAGAGATGAAACCAAAACTGTGAGTGAAATCTCAGCTGAAGGCATCATTTTCAACAGCACTGCCTGAGAGTACCAAGATATCTGACGTTATGGCCAATGCAACACAAAAATATGTGAAGATGAATCTGCAAAATAAGCTGCTAGCCTCTGAAGGGTGAAGGAAAGGTCTGATAATACTAAAAAAGTAAACATGTCAAAACTACAGAAAAAATCAAAAGCAATAAAAATTACTCTTGTAGGAAGCTGTTCAGGAAACCCTCAGTATTTCTGCTGTTGGCCCTATACAGCTCAGTCTCCAGAAAGCAATTATTGTCACTACAGAATAGTTTATATGACAGACATTTCTTGGAAGAAGCTTGTGCCTCTTGGAAAGGAGAGAACTTTGATTCTTATCTTAGCCTTTGGAAGATATTCATTAGTTAGCTGTTACATAAACAGAAAACAACAACAAACAAATGAATAGGGCCTCAAATAACTTCACACAATGTTGAAGGCAAGAGATTGCACTGCTAGCTTCACATCGGTCAAGAAAACTAATGTCTTTGGAGGTCACCTTGGGATAATACTGCCAGCAGGTAATAATGACTACCTAGTACTTCAGTATCCTTCTGTCTCACATTGGGGATGGAGCACTCTGTTACACTTCTCTCAACTTCCCAATGTGGTTCATTTTATGTGTGCAGTTATGGATCATGATGGGAAGCAGAAGCAGGGTTTCCAATCCCCTCATGCCACCTTTGGGATTTACAGCTTTACCTAGAAAGCAAAGACTTCATTTTAAGTGCACCCTGTAGGTACTCTTCATCTGGAGTAACATGGCTGCTTTCTATATCTCCCTCAGTCTATTTTAGAGTGGTTGGGTGGCTTTTCTTTTAATTCTAATAATTCCTTACTTTTAGTAGACCAGTAGACCTGTAGAGTGAAACAAAAAAAAATAAAAAATCACTCATTAAGATAAAGTCTACATAGCACAGTACAGTGATCATTATGCATATCACACCAGATAGAGCAGTTCTCAACTAACATTGTTTCTTGGTCCATTGAAAAAAATTTCGGCAGTTTTTTTGCAGACTCTTTCTTCTGTCTGCTCCATAAAAATATAGTCTTCACGTACTGAATCAGACCAGTAATAATTTTGCATAGTGCCTCTAGTCCAACAACCAGACCACTTCAGCAGAATGCAGAAATAGGCTGTAGTTTCTGCCTAATCTCAGACAGAGGTTTCTTTTTAAGAAATACCTTTCAGAGTTAAGTTTTCAAAGTGTGTTATGCGTCAGATGCATTTAAATGCTTCTAAAAATCTGATTAGAGACTTGCTGTGCATCCCTAACCATTTAAATACTTTAAAAAATAACTTAAAAGCTTACAAAACTTTGAAAATAGCATTGGTGCAGTAGTTAAACTTTGTGATAGAATTTAGGTGATTAGCCAGATTTCAAAAGCATATGCTTACCTAATTAGGCTCTGAAGATGTAAATCCATATTGCTAAATTATATATGCTAATAGGGTAATAGTCTTTAGGCTACTGTTTTTTGCTTTAAATTCTTCCCCAATTTATGGAAAAATACAGGCTGTTGTAACTCCAGATGTTCTCATCCATGTGAATCTCCAGGTTTTAATTTTCAATCAAGGATAACCAACTTTGGGTAGTGTTTGTACAGAAAGAGTCGCTTAAAAGCTTTATGCATGTATTGTATTAAAACCCCGTTGTGGTTTAACCTCTCAGGCAGCTAAGCAACACACAGACATTTGCTCAGTCTCCCATAATAGGATGGGTAAGAGAAAAGGGCAGGGCAGGAAAAGGGCAGGGCGGGGCAGGGCAGGGCAGGGCAGGGCAGGGCAGGGCAGGGCAGGGCAGGGAAGGGAAGGGAAGGGAAGGGAAGGGAAGGGAAGGGAAGGGAAGGGAAGGGAAGGGAAGGGAAGGGAAGGGAAGGGAAGATGGTGAGTGAGACCATGCTCAGCAAGTCCCCAGGCAACAGCAGCCCCCCTCCCCAGCCAACTGCCCCCAGTTTTATTGTTCAGCATGATGTTATATGGTATTGAATATCCTTTTGGTCTGTTAGGGTCTGCTATCCTGGCTGTGTCACCTCCCAGCTTCTTGTGCATCCCCAACTTCCTCACTGGTAGGGCAGTATGAAAAGCTGAAGTTCTTGATTCAGCAGAAGCACTGTTCAGCAGTAACTAAAACATCAGTGTGTTATCAACATTAACTCCTAAATCCATAATATGGCATCACACCAACCACTATGAAGAAAATTATCTCAGCTGAAACTAGGAAAAAGTATATAATCAATATATTTTATAACACTACAATACATTTACAAATATTATATAGAATAGCATTCAAAATATAACTGTGACTGAATTAATGAATAAAACTAGGTACAATGGTATAAAAAAGTATGGGGATTAGATAAATACAAATGCAAACACAAATGCAAATTAAACATAAACATACATATAAACATACACACAAGCAGTTTGGTACATGGTTTTGATCAAATTGGTCAGAAGATCAAATAAACCTTATCATGACATGAACAGACAACATTGTACTTGGAATTGTTCTTGAAAACACGAACCATTACATTCCATTGTCTGTATTTGTCTTATCTTCATATTTTCGGTTTTGAGCCTACTGGGCTGTTTACATGATTTAATCATCTTTACAGTATGTAGTTTGAAATCTGTGATTACAAAATAAATAAAATACAAACAACTCACTATTTTATTTGGAAACGAATGAGACTCTTTCATACATAGAAAAAGCACACTCAAGACAGCTGTGCTAATGCAAGTTCTGGCTCTGAACCCTCCTTTCTTCCAAAATAGCTCCCTAGAACTTACCAGAGGTGCTTTTAGAACCTACACTCAAAAAATGGGCATTCTTCTTCCTTCCTTCCTTCCTTCCTTCCTTCCTTCCTTCCTTCCTTCCTTCCTTCCTTCCTTCCTTCCTTCCTTCCTTCCTTCCTTCCTTCCTTCCTTCCTTCCTTCCTTCCTTCCTTCCTTCCTTCCTTCCTTCCTTCCTTCCTTCCTTCCTTCCTTCCTTCCTTCCTTCCTTCCTTCCTTCCTTCCTTCCTTCCTTCTTTCCTTCCTTCCTTCCTTCCTTCCTTCCTTCCTTCCTTCCTTCCTTCCTTCCTTCCTTCCTTCCTTCCTTCCTTCCTTCCTTCCTTCCTTCCTTCTTCCTTCCTTCCTTCCTTCCTTCCTTCCTTCCTTCCTTCCTTCCTTCCTTCCTTCCTTCCTTCCTTCCTTCCTCCCTTCCTCCCTTCCTCCCTTCCTCCCTTCCTCCCTTCCTCCCTTCCTCCCTTCCTCCCTTCCTCCCTTCCTCCCTTCCTCCCTTCCTCCCTTTCTCCCTTTTTCTTTCTTTCTTTCTTTCTTTCTTTCTTTCTTTCTTTCTTTCTTTCTTTCTTTCTTTCTTTCTTTCTTTCTTTCTTTCTTTCTGCCTATCTAATAATTTATTAAGAACAGGGCACTGGTATCAATTTCCAGATATTTTCTCAATATGATCATCTCAAATATTTTCTCAATGTGATCATCTCAAATTAGCAAACTTGATCATCTCAAATTAGCTAAAGATTTGGATATTTGGATAGGGTTTTGAATGCTCCCAGTGTCCCTTTGATCTCTCCCACATGCTGGATGTTAAATATACAGAGACGCATGGGTATGCATCTCTGTAGGAGATGCATACCCATGGGGATGCATGGGTATGCCTATGTCCTCCCAGAAGGTCTGCAAATTCCCTGCAAAATGGCATTGATTTACCTCTCTATTGCTGGGCAGTTTGAATGGGTCTGAATAAGCCTGAATGCAGACAGTGCTTATCACTGACAAATCTTGGAGGACACCAGGCAGCTCTGTTGTCATCTCATGTATCTGAACAGTGACATCTTATCTTTGTTTCTGGTGTCTCTCTAAAGTTTTGTTTGATAGAGCATCTGCAAGAGAAATTTTGGCATTCTGTACGTTTCTATATCTCAGAAGCTTGACTGGAAGTGGAGCTCAGCTGGTAAATATTCTGCTTTCCAGAAGATCCTTCTGCTTGCCGTTGGTCTTTCTCTTAAGAGTATCTTCCATCTCTGCCTGTCCCTGTGGACAGACCGGAGGGTGGATCGATGAATTCAGATCGTAAGTCCTTCCCTTGGGATGAACTAACCCCTTTCAATGCCACAGGCTGGAGGCTGTTGGAGACTGCTTTTGTGGGGCATAACTCTATGGAAAAGGCCCTGATGTGTCTCAAGGATGTTCAGACCTGAAGCACTTGCCCTGTGAGAAGAAACTGAGGAACCAAGACTGGTTCAGTCTTGGAAAGACACTGCTTTGGGGGATCTGACAACAGCCCTCAAGGGGGTGTGTTCCCCATGTGAAGTTGTGAAGTAGATGGGACCAGGCTCTTCACAGTAGTGCAGGGCAGAAGAATGAGAGACAACAAGCATAAATGTAAAGAAGAGAACTTCAGGATGGATGTAAGGAAAAGCTTTTTCACCATGAGAAGAGCCAGAGAGTGGAGCAAATTTGCCAGAGAGACTCTGCTATTTCCATCATCAAAAGTTTTCCAGATGTGACTGGACAGAGTCTGGAGCAACACAGTATGATCTCAAAAGATGAGTCTGCCGTTAGCAGGAGGATAGACATGAGACCTTTCTGACCTGAAATACTCTGTGATCATATGATCAACTATTGCTGAAACTTTTGAGGCATCTGACACCTATAATCAGTGTTAATGGGAGAGAGAGAGGATAGTCATGACTCCAAAGGTTAAAAACCTGGAAAATTATGACAACTTTAGAAAGGAATTTGGATATTGAGAGATGGTTATGGGGTTGGGGAATAAACAAACAAATAGATAACGAAGAGGGAAATGGACACATAGGCAAGGAGAAAGTAAATAGAGATTAATAAAGGTGGGATGTCAAAATGACTGAAGGGGAACAATGCAGGAAGCAAATCAGTTCAGGCAGACAAACTTATAGCTAATGGGAACAGGCCAATGCTAGGCATTATGAACCAGTTCATATTTCAGAGGTGGGAGCTTAATTATGTTTTGTTTTGGAGCTTTTTTTTTTCCCCCAAACATGTCAGGTAAAAAACTACCCTGTCTGTGACAAAATACACACTGGCTTTGTATAACTTTCAAACATTATTCTATAAAAAGGAAAAAGTGCTGTATATGTTAAATATCACTGTTTATATGAATATATTTGCATTAAATCAGTGGTACTGGATAATGCTTTGTGAAAGTATCTGGCATTAATAATAGCTTGGGTTAATTTGTGTGACTGGATAACAGAACCTGGCCTACTAACCTTGTGGGAAGCAACCTGTTCAAGGACCAGTTTCAGGTTCTTTTACTCCTTCCTGGTGGTGCTTACCCACCTAATGAGTGAGGCTTAGTGTTGGAGTAAGGTACCATGCAGATTGGAGTAACTGTGAGAAAAATCTGTTTTTTACTCAAATTGTATTGACTTCTATTATAAATAACCCAATTCAAAATCTAGCCTGAAATAAAAAATAGTTGGATTTAAAATTCTCGAGCTACTTATCTTTTGTTTCTCAAGAATGGTATCGCATTACTATTTTCAATGGTCTTGGCATCTGCCATTCATATTATTTCATCATGATATACCATTATTGTTAAGGAAATGAAACACTGAAAAAGAACAAGAGATAATCACAGAACCACACAGGATAGTTTGCACTGGAAGGGACCTTAAAGATCACCTAATTCCAAGCCCCCATTGCCATGGGCAGAGACACCTTCTACTAGACCAGGTTGCCCAAAACCCCATCCAACCTGGCCCTGAACACATCCAGGGATGGGGCATCCACAACTTTCCTGGGCAACCTGTTCCAGTGCCTTGCTGGAAATCTACCCTCTTTCAGTTTGAAACCATTACCCCTAGTCCTATCTCTACACTCTTTGATGAAGAGTCCCTCCCCAGCTTTACTGTAGGCCCCCTTTAGGTATTGGAAAACCACTATAACATCTCCCCAGAGCCTTCTCTTCTCCAGGCTGAACAACCCCAACTCCCTCAGCCTGTCTTTATAGGAAAGATGCTTCAGCCCTCTGATCATTTTTGAGACTTTCCTCTGGACCCACTGTAATAGGTCTGTATCTCTCTTGTGATGGGGCCCCCAGAGCTAGATGAACATATTCGTGGCCCTCCTCTGGACTCATTCTAATAGGTCAATGTCCTTCTTATATTAGGGACCCCAGAGCTGAACACAGTACTCGAGGTGTAGCCTCACCAGGGCAGAGTACAGAGGGACAATCACTTTCTTAGTCCTGCTGACCACACTGTTTCTGACACAAGCCAGGATGCTGCTGGCCTTCTTAGTCACCTGAGCACATTGCTGGCTCATATTCAGCTCTTGACCAATATCCCCAGGTCACTTTCCTCTGAGCAGCTTACCAGCCACTCTTTCCCCAGCCTGTAGCTTTGTATGGGGTTGTTGCATCCCAAGTGCAGGATCTGGCACTTAGCCTTGTTGAATGTCATACAGTTGGCTTCAACCCATCAGTCCAGACTATCCAATACCTTGTATGAGAACTGTTAGCAACAGCTCCTGAAGCATTGTCGTGGTTCCGATCGAGTGGGCAGCCGAGCTCCACCACAGCCGCTCTCTCACTCCCCCTCCTCAAAGAGGAATGGGGAGAAAATATGTGAAAAGGGCTCAAGGGTTGAGATAAGGGCAAGAAAATCACGCAATAAGTATTGTAACGGGCAAAACAGACTCAGCATAAGGAGATAGTAAGATTTATTGCTCATTCCTAACAAGCTAGAGAAGTGAGAAACAAAGGAAAGAAACCAAAAGCACCTTCCCCCCCCATCCACCCTCTTCCACCTCCTCCCCCCGAGCGGCGCAGGGGAACGGGGGAATGGGGGTTATGGTCAGTCTACAGCACTTCTTCTCTGCCGCTCCTTCTCGGTCACTCTTGTCCCCTGTGCTGTGGGGTCCCACCCACGGGATGCAGTCCTTGATGAACTGATCTGGCGTGGGCTTCCCACAGGCAGCAGCTCTTCCAGAACTGCTCCAGATATGGGTCTGTACCATGGGGTCCATCCCTCAGGAGCAAACTGCTGCAACCTGGCTCCCCTACAGGCAGCAGCTCCTGCCAGGTCACCTGCTCCTGCGTGGTCTCCTCTCCACGGGCTACAGGTCTGGCCCAGAATCTGCTCCGGCAGGGGTCTTCCACAGGCGGCGGCCTCCATCGGTGCAGGGCCACCTGCTCCACCGTGGTCTCCTCCACAGGCTGCAGCGTGGAACCCTGCTCCACCGTGGTACTCCATGGGCTGCAGGGGGACATCCTGCTTCACCATGGTCCTCACCACAGGCCACAGGGGACTTCTGCTCCGGCTCCTGGAGCACCTCTCCCCCTCCTTCTACACTGACCTTGGCACCTGCAAGGCTGTTCCTCACTCCTATCACTCTCCCACCTGCTGTGTGGTGCAGCGTTTTTTTCCCTGTCTTAAATACGCTCTCACAGAGGCGCAAAACAACATCGCTTATTGGCTCGGCTCTGGAAAACAATGGGGCCCTTCCCAAACATGGGGCAGCTTCTAGATCTTTCTCACAGAAACCACCCCTATGGCCCCCTGCTACCAAAACCTTGCCACGTAAACCCACTACAAGCATAAGGAAGAAAACACTTAAGGGTGTGACAATGTTTCTTTTAAAATTTAAAAAAATACTCAACAAGTTGATAGCTGATACAAGAGATATCTTTCAGATATTTGAAAATAAGTTATATCATGGTAATTTGATTGGTTTTTATTCTGTTCTATGGGGAGAACAGAACTAGTTCTACTCATGACCTTTACTCCATTAATTAAACTGTAGCAGACAAAGGCATTTTACTTTATTGAGTAGATCTGTGTGGCCTACTTTAATCTTGTTTAAAGTGCTGAAAATTCTATTTGTAGGAGAGCTAAGGCGTCAACAACACACATTATGATGATCTCCAGAAGTCCCTCCCAGCCTCAACCATTCTGGAATTCTGGGATTGTTAAACACAAAAAACCTTCTATCATCCCACTTAACCATGAGAATTTAAAAAGGAAGTTAAAACATTCTTTGTTTTTAAATTTTGTACACGATAAAACTCCTAATATTAAGAATAATTATAAAGACACAAGGTGAATATTATAAGTTAAAGCAGTTTATTGTGTATAATTTTCCTAATTAAAGTTAAATTTCTATGAAAATGCGTGCTTGTGCCTCCTCCTACACAACTGAGCAGGTGCCAGTATTTCTGTGACACAACACTAGGCCTCGACACCATACTTTTCCCAACAACTTGGTATATGCTCCCCTTTTAACTTTTTATCCTCCACCACAAAAGAGCTGCACTCCCACACTCATTTCATAGGGGGTTTTTGATGGATGTCTACATTTGAACAGCAAAGTTAGAGACCCAAATGATGAATTCTTCTGAAAATGAGGATACTAATTCAGGAGTTAAAAAGAGAATAGGCATCTAAGGTGAAAAAAACACCACCAAACAACAAACAAACAAACACAAAAACAAACAAAAAAACTTGATTCAGCTTAATTCTTCTTAATAGCATTATTATTATGATATCTAATCTATTTAATAAGATCTGATCTTTATTAGGAAAAAAATATTTACTTATTTTTATTTATTTATTTTAATATTGATGCAGAATGACATATGTAGATGCATATTGATTCTGCATATTGATGCAGAATGACTTATATAGAAGTTACTTCATGTGCCTTAGACCTATATGTATAAACTAACAAATGTTGAATTCCTGATACAGCTTGACAGAAATATATTCCTGTTTCCTGTTAGTCTGTAGTTAAGTAATGCCATATTGAAATCTAAAGTTGAAATCTTCTTCTCCAGGCTAATCATAAGCAATTATGCCCTACCACATAACTGTTGTTTCTGGACGTTTTGTTACATAAACAATTCAATGTGGCCTATGGGAGAACATTTAAATTGTAACATACTAGTTTTGCTATGATCTGTTGAAGTCTCTGCACTCAATTGGCCACTTTGATGATGCTTGTAGGTTATGTGTCGCTTTGTCCACATGATGGCATAGACTCATCTTGAACTTGAGATAAATGATTTAAAACAGTTACACGTAATCACTCCCTTAAAAATTCAACCTTTGTGTGAGTTAAGGCCTTTAGAGCTTGTTCAAAACAGCACATAGTGCTTGAAGATACAAAGAGTAGCCACAACTTCAGTCCTGAGTATGAGAATCTCCAGTTCATCCTTATTTTATGTGAGATCAGTCAGGAAAATGGTTGCTGTCACTCTTTTTTGTAGGCATTAGAATAAGCTTGTGAATGCCCTCTCCTCTCCCATATCCTGCATTCCTTCCCAGTCCACCAAGCCCAGGCATAGGATTCATATAGCCAGTGAAGACTTAAAAATAGTGTTTGCTCTTTGTTCATTGTTTACTACTGTCCATCACTATTTTCCCCTCTACAGTTATTGAATTGCTTACAAAAAAAAGCACAATTTATATCCAACTGAACCGTTACTCTACAGCAACACTAAAAGCTCTACAATTTACCATAGACTTGATATACATGTAGTAAAATATTTGAATATAGCTTGAATGCTGGAGCCATAATCTCCTCTCATGTTGAGCTGTATAAGTTTCTCGCATGTCTCCAAGACTACATATGTAGAGCTTTTCCACCACTACCATTGCGTTAAATGAGTCCCCAGATTCCATCAGGTGTGTTCTGTCAAGCCAAGGAAGTCTCAATGGTTTATTTAATAATTGCAATAACAATACTGCTTAACTTGAAACAGGTATACATGAAGACATCAAAAGTCACTCCAAAGCATTGAAACTCATTTGGAACAAATAAATAAAACAAGAAGTTTCTAATTCAAGTCATTTTTAAAGATCTGACTCTGTCCAGTGGAACAAGCACGTGGGTTTTCAGGGAGAGCTGGTGAGCAGAGTTGCTTGAATTACAATAGTGCTTTTTGAGCTGTGATTACCATGTCATCTTTTGGCTTTGATGAACCATGTCATTAACTCCTGTTAACACTAAATTCAGTATTCACTTGTCAGTAATAATCGGTTAACAGAAACAAAATTACTTTTGCGCTTTGAACAAACAGTTGCAACTGTGTAATGTACCATGTCCTTTCATTTGTTTATCAACAAGTAAGGATTAAAGTTATATTTTGTTTTAACTTTTGACATGGCTTTGTGCATGAATGATAATCAGACAAACTGTGAAATTAGTGTTAGTAACTTAAGTATAGTAGAAAAGTTAATGGGAGTCAAAGCTGGGGAGAAAAACAACAGAAGGATCCAGAGAAGTATTTTATTATGATAAAGACAAGGAAAATATGCAGTTAGATTTTTTTTTTTTTTTTTGAAAAATCAAAGAATATACGTGTATACATGTATTTCTATGTATGCGTGTACATTTATGAAGAGCATTCAGGTTTCAAAGTTCAATATCTGACAGCTGTTGAGATGGGTTCATTCCATAGAAAGTATGCAGCTTGTTTTTATGGGCTAAATGCAATAAGATTTTTTGTGAAGTGGAAAATACTCTTAACAAGCCTAGATAGATAGCAAGAACATACAAATATAATAAAATGATCTATTAATAAATCTGTTGTTAATAAATCTATTTATTATTATATAATAATAATAAATTCCATAGTTTTGATTAGCAAAAGAAACTCATAATTAGAGAATGCCTATTCCTTGCCTCTAGGACTGCAGGCTTTTAATGATATTGTTAAGATCTTCCTCTCCCTCTCACAGAAACTCTTGCAGGGTCCTGCAGGGCATCTCCTGCTTTTCCCAATATATCAGGAGCTGTCCTGGCACTTGCTTAAATATAGAAGAATCATCTCAAGAATACACTGAAGAATTATGTAAAGAATTAGCTGGACTGCAGAGGAAGGGGAGAAATGGAGGCATAAAATGAATATATGTTCATAGGCTCTCTGGTTTGAAAGGATGACTTTATGACAGATGTGTGGGAGGGAAAGAGAAAAGCAGATAGAGCAAGGAAAGTGATGCCAGACTACAGAGTTGAGGGATAAGAGGAAATAAAAAAAAAATATGAGCATAGAGGATCACATCAAATACTTCCTTACAGGTCATGGAATCTCCAAGGGCACTGCTTTGACTCCTTGACCTCTACAAAACCTACATGTGTTGTCTTCCCACAACAGAAGTTTTGATGAGGCCCTCCCTTGTTTCTTCTGTTTTGACATTGTAACACATTGGATTTCAAGTGCAATCACCATGTTTGCATACATTTTTTTTGGCAGTGGCTTGCTATGGTTTATTCATTTTTAATATAAATTAATAAGAATAAACTGGAGTTTTGCTAAGGTTATTTCCTCTTTTTACCCAGTGTTTTTCCAGTTTTTAGGAATGGAGAACAGTGTTAACAGTTTGTAATAATTAAAGAATTATTAATTCACACTAATATTAATTAATTAATATTAATTAATTAATATTAATTAATTAATTAATTAAATCACACCTCAGCCAGTATGCAGTATCAATTCAGCAAATATTTGAAGTTCCAACCTCCTCATCAGATGTGATAGCCAGAAAACCCTACAGCACTCTTTCCAGAACATCCCTTGTTTATACAGTGTAGTAGGCTTTGCAGTGAGCTCTGATCATCAGAGAATATGGAATGACAAGCACCAAAGGTGAAGTCTAACAAGCAGAGGTGCAGGCAATATTGGGCTACTTGCTCTCTCTTTCACTGGCATTGATTTTCCATGCAAGTATTATAATGAATCATTTTTGCAGTGGCTCAAGATCTTGTCGCTTACCTTCATGGACTTAACTGGAACACCTACATTAAGAGCATAATTTTTTGATTCAAGTGCTTAGTTTGGGACTTAGATAACAAACCTCTGTGCAAAACCTCAAACAGATGAGTTTAATTTTGCTGCAGTTTGTGAGTGCCCTGTTATTGTGGTAGGGCTGAAGGCTCTGAGATGGTGTAAGACCTCAGGGTAATGAAAGGACTCCAGACATTCATACATGCGTAACATAAAGAATGGGAAACATTCAGTCTGTAATTATGATATGAACACTAATTCTTAATGTGATTACCTGGATAATTTGAGCTCAAATATATTAGTGCTCAGAATAATCCAAGCAATAATTTATTACCTTTCCTGGTTTGTGTTTCTGTATAAATGTATCCTTCCTCCTTGTCACATTAGAGGGTGCTTACCAGAATCAAATGTTTGCCTGTTTCAGAGCCCTGCCAAGGATTTTCACTAAGACAGTTTAAGAACCTCCGTCCACAAAGTTTGTATAAGATAGAAGAAGTAACTGCTCTACTCCCCTCTTGTCCAAGAGCAGTGCTTATCAGCGCTTATCAGACTAATAAGTCTGACTGTTCTCCACACTCCCCCCTTTGGTGTCATCCACCTGGGGACTCTCTTTGCCTGCAGCCATCCCTAACTGATGAAGGAGTACTAAGCAAAAATAACTGAATAAAGAATCAATGTCTGTAGGACACTAATATGTGTATAAGAGTATTCATGTTCTAAAAGGGCAAAGCTTCATTCAATCTACTCTATTTTATGCAGACAGATGAAAGAATTTTCTTGAATCCCGTGCTTCAGCATCACTTTTAAAAGTCACAGAAAATGGTAATTTTAAACCACTATTTTAATATCACAGATATGTACCTCTATGATTTCATAACATTGCATAGAGTAGTTTCAGAAAGTTTCATTATAAAAAGAATAATCAAGTTGATAGTGTGAAATATTTCTGTAAAATTGTATTAAAAGTCTCTATCAATTTATTCTACAGAAAATTTTAGATGTAATTCTCTCAGTTAGCATGTTTGTTCCAGAATGTTATTAAACTGGGGCATGTAGTCATCAGATTTTACAGTGAATTTCACTTACTGAATGTCTGTCTCCCCTTCCTCAAGATTAAAGATATCTTAAGGTAGATAATTTAATTTAAAAGAAGATACAGTTTCAGTTTGTTTTCGTATAACATTATTTTGCTGTGTATCAGGCAGATATTAACATTTCTACATTGTTCCCCAAAACCACTAAAACCTGAAAAAATAGCACTGCCACAGACATAACGATACCTACTTCCACAATGTGATAGCCTAATTCCCCTGCCATGGTCTCTACCACAACTTTTTTTCTCCCTCAGCATTTTTAACAGCATTTTTATTTCCAACATTATCTTCAGACTTTTATCTACCATTCCATATATGCATTATATAGTAATTGGACAGCACTGACATACCGCTTGCCTGGCCAGAGAAACGGGATTACTTTAATGTCATCTTTCAGGCACTGTTCTCTGTTTTTGTCATAGACCTAGCTACTAGATCTTCATCACATGATCTTCAACAACTCTTAGAGTTGTTACCTGTCTGTTAAATTGTTTGAAAATGGCCTACCTTTTCAAATGCTTTCAGTGAGGCTGACGGGAATTCAGAAGACTTGAAATATAATTTTCTTACATAATCAGAATGACAGAAGTATTTATGCATTTCAGAGATAAGAACAGCCTAGCACTGCGTTGTAATTTAGTAATTTTTTAACAACATATAGAGACACAAATGCCACATCTAATCACTATTGAATAGCAATGCTTCAATTGAGCTTTATCTTGAAATAACCATTTGAATATTGGATAAGAAAAATAAATTTCATTAAAAATAAATAAATAAATAAACTTTTAGCGATAAGTCCAAGGCCTCATTATTATCAACAACAAAACTGAACAAAAGCTCACCGTGAATATAAAGGAAAATGTTAATATTGATGGAAAATCTATCTTTTGTGCATGAACATCTGTCTTTCATATGGTTCCAGTTATCTCTTATGCGTCATTTTTATGCTACCGTGTGCTCACTATTTTACAGTTTTCTCAGAAGCCAGTTACCAGCATCTTGAAAAATTCTCAAAGTTTGATACAAGAAAACACACTGACAAATTATTTTTCTTAAATTTCTCTTGACAGTGTTTGAGTATGAATCACCAACATGTGTCTTGCATATGCGAAAGTACATTTTGGTAGCATAACAGATACCTGTATATTTTAAACAACTGGATCTAGTAGTAACTTTTAAACTTCAATCTTGGAGTAGTACCTAAACAAGACTGGGAAATTTTCGCAGATTCAATAACAAGAATAAATGTGGGAAAACAAATTAATGCAGACTAACCTGTAAGAACTGCCAGCTGTCTTCATTTTATGATAACGAAACTTCCCTAAATGTCTAAAATGCTAACAGTTTGGGGATTGCCTAGAAATCTCAAAAGATAAGACTTCTTTGTGAGATTTCCAGGAAGAAACACCACATGTTGTGTTGAAACTGAGGAGAAAAAAGCATGTGGTGGAAAATCAAAGAGCAGAATTTTTAATAAAGATTTGACGTCAAGTTTCAGTTTGTCTGGAAATGCAGGGAAATTCTGAGGAGTACAGAAGAATTCCACTCCACAGCTAAACCCTGATGTTTTGTGCCTTTGGCTGTCACTGCTGCTATGTGAACCATGATCTAATATTTGAAATTGGGCCAAACTTTCACTAACAAGTCATGTTAAACTTTTCTGCATTTGGTTTTCTTGACAAATTTAACCATGCATGTTAAAAGGATCATTTTGGTTCCCAAATGTTTTGAATAAACTTGGGCCTGATTTGATGAAAATTTTGTGAAAGCCGTTATTTAAAAATTTTTGGCTGCAAAGCAAAAAATAAATAAAAAAGGATAAAAAAATGACCTTTGTATTTCTATGCTGACTTTGCCCTGATTTTTTATTCGCTGGAGTGTGAATACATATGTGGAGACTGATATTGGTCCAAATCACAGACATAGCTCAAGAAAATCTGTGTAGTGAAAAAGCAAAAGTTATAACAGCTTTGGGTCTATGTACGATGTGTGTATGTCCACCAGTGAAGAACTGGACAATAAAACGACCTATCTGAGTGTCTGTAGGGTTTAGGAATCAAGGAGGCATGGGTAAAATAAACTGAAGTTCAAGGCAAATGCTTATTAGTTGTTAATTAAGCCCAGCTGATTTATATACTAAAAATTAAAAGAAGTGAAGGAGCAAATAGCCCTTTTAAAGAAAGAAGATAAGTATCACAGAATCACAGAATTTCTAAGTTGGAAGAGACCTCTAGATCATCGAGTCCAACCTCTGACCTAACACTAACAAGTTGTCCACTAAATAACTGAGTTGACTTTAAAAGTATTTTTCCAGAGCTATATTTCATTATGAAGAAGAAACCCTATTTTTAGAATTGTTTGCTTTGCTGAATTACTTCATAGAATCATAGAATATCCTCAGTTGGAAGGCTAATGACCCTATATGACCCCATAAGGATCATATGACCCCATAGTGACCATATAATGACCCCATAAGGATCATTGAGTCCAACTCGTGGCACCACACAGGTCTACCCAAAAATTCAGACCATGTGACTAAGAGCACAGTCCAAACCCTTCTTAAACTCCAACAGGCTTGGTGCAGTGACTACTTCCCTGGGGAGCCTGTTCCAGTGCGCGATCACCCTCTCAATGAAGAACCTCTTCCTGAGGTTCCTTCCTTACTTGAGAAACATTAAGTGTGTTATTCCAGTGATGTCAGGGGTTGTTAACACAGGACAGAATGGTTGCCTGATTAAAAGACTGGGTGCCAATGAAGTCTTATTTTCTTTCCATCCCCTTTTCTATACATTTTTCTGTTTAGAATCTGTTGCAACTTCTTGCACAATAAATAAATAAATAAATAAATTAGCAATTACTACCAACCACAGTTCTTCATTTTCAATTTCCACATCTCTTGTCAAAAGCTAAACAAGTGCATTCATTTTTGGTTTAATTTTTTTTGGAAGCACACGTGCAGGAACAAATAACCTAACTATGCTATGCTACACTACATTCTCTTTTCCTTCTTTTAATCCACAATTTGCAATAACTTGTGACTATCCTGAGCATCTTACTGAAGTTATTTTTGTCTTTCCCTGCCTATTGCAATCAAAATCTTTAAGCTCATGCTTCCTGAAATCTCTTCATTCCCCTTCCATCAATAGTTATATATGCATACATACATATATATATATATATTTCAAAAAGTCTTCCATTAGTTCTTAAAAAAAGCTTTTATTTCTACCTCCTCTCCCCCTGCCTTGCATCAGTGGTACTGGTTTCTTGAGTTTTCTGTCAAGAAGATGTGATAGACAGGATAAAGCTTTTTGTAATTTGGAGCTCCACATACTTTAGGGAATGTGTCATTCCATTTTTTCAAGGAACATTTAATTTGTTCTGAATATTGGACTAGATGCCAGTCATTTTCAGTCTTTCAGATTTTCACTATTAAATCTCTTTGCCAATATAATTGATTCTAAAAGCTGAACTGATCTACTTATTCTAGAGTTGAACTCTAGTTGATCTGATTTACTTATTCCAGAGTTATCATAGATGATAACAGAATTGAAACAAATACTAACTTGCACTTTATTCATAACAATCCATACTACCTATTAATTGTTTCTATCTCCACTTGCAATATGTTTCACATTGTTTTCCTTTTGCAATCTTCATCTTTTTTTTTTTTTCAGAAGCTGCATTTATTCAAACTTGGCACTAATGGGTACAAATGTGTCACTAAATCTGGAAGGAATTCCTTCGTTATATCAGGAAGAAATTAACTTTGCTTATGGGAGAAATAATGGCACAGTTTGTGATATTATGAAGAATGGTGTAGAAAGTTAGGATGAACTCTAAGTATTTTTGGAATCTACCTTAGAAAGGAAAAGGAAATGAAAGAGTTATGAATTGAGGAAAAATGTAATGTCATTTTACCTTGTATAAGAACTGGAAGCTAAATAATACTGTGAAAAGAAAACAAAAACAATGACTGTGCATGATCTGAACAAGATCATAAATATGAAGTGAACTATTGGATGGTGTTGCATGATATGTTAGTTATTACATTGATTTAGAATCTATACTTGATTATGGGGGTACAGAGAAGGAAAAAAAAAAAAAAAGGAGTTCTGGACAGTGGAAAAACTCGGGTAATTCTAGTGCTACCAGCAGCACTGGAGAAGGTGATGATACTGCCCCTATCAAACAGAGTTACTTGCAAGGCACTGAAGGGAATTAATTTGTGTCCAACAGGATGTAGCTAAGGCATAGTTGCCAGGAGTAGTGTCTTGAGGACCTGTTCAGTGACTGTGCTTTCTGGCACTTTAACTCTGGAAAGGTTTACTGGCTTCAGTGAAACACCAGATTTGAGCTAACAAATCCTTTCAGATACCACAGAAATGCTGAGGAGCTATGCCCATATGCACATCTGTTGATATACAAAACAGTGGTGGATCTAAACTTACTGTATGAGGATCTGTTGCTGGTGTTGGGAAGAAGGGATGAAAAGTCTCTCTCTTCTGTACTTCTCAAATGCATGGGGTCACATACTCCTCATTCAAAGTCCCAAATCCACCAGGTTGCTGCTGCTTAGTTTAAGGTCTCCTCCAAATAAAACATCTCTACTAGCACCTGAACTGAGGCTTGCCCTGTAACAACTACATGCTTGTGGTCATGTTATGCTGTGACAGACTCTGACTCCAGACCCAAAATATGTATAATCTTTGAGTGTGCATTATGACAGACATTTCAGGTTATAAGCATATTTCACCTGTAATACTTCTGCTGTATGTGATCCGTATGAGTTTCAGTTGATATATTCCGTGTAAGCTCTTTGCCTTGTATTAGCTTCTTCAGATAGAGGGACCATAGGAGTTTAGTTAAATTACACATCTATTTCTCAAAATGAGATTGGACTAAAACAAGACATGTTTTGCCATACGGACAGGACAATTTTTCTGAGTTTCTAGTGTCTAAGTGATTTGGAGTAAGAATTTGAACTTTAGCAGTAAGGTCTTATCATCCTGGTGTAGGTTTTAAAAATGTATCCAATTTGTCTTAAATCTATCTGAGAAATATCACTTTGCAAGTGCAAAGTGCAAAAAGCCAATGTGTAACACACATGTCCCAGCCTCCTGTGCCTCTTCTGTAACAGCCACACAGCATATAACAGCTTAAAATGTAGCTGGCTTGGTCGTTGGGATCTGGGCAGTATTTCCCTTGCAATTACATTTTCCAGCTGTTGAGGACCTCCTAGCACGATGAAACCAGAAAGAGTTAAAGTGCTTCTCTGTGCTTTCAAGGTTACATGTGGAAAGAAGAAGACCTTGGACAGATATGAGGGAGTTTAAAAGTAAAAATAAAAGAGAACACAGGAAAGTAACAATAGAGTGGAAAGAAACAGGGATAGAGATCAGAGAATGGGGCATGGGATTCCTGGAGATACGAGGAAGAGAGAGACTCTGAGCTGGATAGTAAGGAGTAATTAGGATAAGAGATGGAAGTGTTTAAAGTCATCATAGCATTAGCAAGTGAAAAAGAAGCCAAGAACTGCATATCCTAATAAGTTCTTTGCCGTCTTCCCTTGTTTTGTCCAACAGTAGGGATCATCCACCCCAGTTTACTCATAGATTGCAGAGAGAAAGCTGGAATGTTAAAACAGATTAGGCAATTCTGAATGTCATACAGTGTTTATAGTTTTAGACCAGAGATTTCATGGAACTGGCCAGTGTAAGGGCTCAGCACTTCTGAAGACCAGAAGAGCTATCACCCACTGACTTTTAGAAAGAAAATAATCAAAGTGGCTAGCACAGTGTTTGCTGGAAACTAGGGACAAACTTGATGAACTGCTTTAACCAAATAACTGTTCCAACTCACTTTCTGTTATCTCTCTGCTTTTAATTTCCCCATTAGATGAGGCACCAGTTAACAGAAACAGGTTCTTATACTTCATAGTCCATCTTTACTCTCAGAGTAAGAAAGAGTCTAGTAGGAAGCTTTAGTTGTAAGATAATTCTCATCATACTAAATATTCCTGTGATTACATTAATGTGTTTATATTATGTGACACATATTGGTATGAATGAAATCAGACTCTTCCACAGGGAAGATATACATATGATATCCTTCTTCCCATTTTACACTTTTAAATGTGAATTTGCTTATAAGAAATTTTGCTTACAGCTTTTAAGATTAATTGTTATTGCTTCATTTGCAGTCAGTAAACTGAAATAGGAGGATGTATGTGTAGATATGCTTTTATATTTCTACTATACAGCTAAGTGTATCTGAGAGGAAAATGGATATTTTATAAGCATAGAACTGCTCCAGAGAGAATATATTCTGTTGTATGCTAACAAATTGCTATTCACTACACACTACATGGATGAAACTATGTGGAATAAAATGTTTTTGGAGAACTGAAATAGCTTCCCCTCACAATGAAGACCTAATTTCATAGCAATGACAGTGACAGTCATAGCGGTGACAGTCTGGAAGTATATTATGATATACTGAGAGAAGCCTGAAGACTATCAAAAGGGACTTCAGGGGGCAGTCAACAGATGGAGTAGGAGTACAGGTGGCTGCAGATGTGTCCCAGCTGGCCCAACGGGGAAAATGGATGGTTGAGAGGTCTTTAAACTATTTATAAAGGGGGACAGGGATGAAATGAGGCTCGATAGAGATGAGACTGGGGGAACGACGCAGGGGTTGGGGATGAGGGCAAGGGTGCAAATTAAGTGAATCTACACTACTGCACACAACATGGGCAATAAACAGGAGGAGCTAGAAGCCACCGTTTGGCAGGCAAACTATGACCTAATTGCTATCACTGAAATGTGATGGTACCAGTGCCACAACTGGAGTGCTGCAATTGGATGGCTACAAGCTTTTCAGAAGGGACAGGTGACAAAGAAGGGGTGGTGTCATGTCTCTCTATATTAGAGAGTGTTTCGATGTTGCAGATCTCAGGGTTGGTAATGATAAGGTAGAGTCCTTATGGATAAGGATCAGGGGGTGGCCAACAAGGCAGATATCCTGGTGAGAGTCTGTTATAGACCACAAAACCAGGATGAAGAGACGGACAAAGCATTCTACAAGCAGCTGGTGGAAGTCATGCAATTGGATGGTGGGAAGGACTGGTGGGAAATGTAGTGATCGGGACCTGTCTTGGGCAAAGTGACTATGAAATGGTAGAGTTATCTATCTACAGGAGAACTACAGGCCTGTCAGCTTGACCTCAGTGCCACAGGAGGTTCTGGAACAAATTATCTTTAGAGCTATCACATAGCATGTGCAAGACAACCAAGGGATCAGGCCCAGCCAGCATGGGTTCATGAAATGCAGGTCCTTTCTGACCAACCTCATCTCTTTCTATGACCCAGTGACCTGCCTGGTGGATGAGGGAAAGGCAGTTGATGTAGTCTACCTAGACTTCAACAAAGCCTTTAGCATGGTCTCCCACAGTATTCTTCTAGAGAAGTTGGTAGCCCATGGCTTGGACAGTACACTCTTTGCTGGGTGAAAAACTGGCTGGACGACTCGTCCCATCAAGTGGTGATGAATGGAGTTAAATCCAGCTGGTATCTGGTCATGAGTGGTGTTCCCCAGGGGCCAGTGTTTGGGCCCATCCTTTTTAATATCTTTATTGATGAGAGCATGGAATGTACCCTCATTAAGTTTGCTAACAATACCAAATTGGGGGGAACTGTTGATCTGCCGGAGGGTAGGAAAGCCCTGCAGAGGGACCTGGACAGGTTGGATTGATGAGCAGAGGCCAATGGGATGAGGTTCAACATGGCTAAGTGCCGGGTCCTGCACTTTGGTCACAACAACCCCATGCAACGGTACAGGCTTGGGGCAGAGTGGCTGGAAAGCTGTGCAGAGGAAAAGAATCCACGGGTGCTGATTGATGCTTGACTGAACATGAGCCAGCAGTGTGTTCAGGTGGACAAGAAGGCCAACAGCATCCTGGCTTGTATCAGGAGTAGCGTAGCCAGCAGGACCAGGGAGTTGAATGTCCTCCTGTATTCTGCTCTGGTGAGGCCGCACGTCAAGTACTGCATTCAGTTTTGGGCCCCTCACTACAAGAAGGACATTGAGGCCCTGGTGTGTGTCCAGAGAAGGGCTGAGAAGCTGCTGAAGGTCCTGGAACACATGTTCTATGAGGAGCAGCTAGTGGAACTGGGGTTATTTAGTCTGGAGAAGAGGAGGCTCAGGAGAGACCTTACAGCTCTCTACAACTACCTGAAGAGAAGATGTGTGGAGCTTTTCTGCTATTCTCACAGAAAAGTAATAGTAGGACAAGAGGGAATGGCCTCAAGATGAGCCAAAGGAGATTCAGGTTGGAAATTAGGAAAAGTTTATTTTCAGAAAGACTGGTTAGGCATTGGAACGTGTTGCCCAGGGAGGTAGTGGAGTCACCATCCCTGGGGGTGTTTACGTAAAGGTTAGACATGGTACTTAGGGACACGGTTTAGTGGGTAATTTTGGTGGTAGGTGGATGGTTGGATTAGATTATCTTGGAGGTCTTTTCCAACCTTAATGATTCTATGTCTGTACTATACTGTACTATAGATGAATGTACACGTTTCACATGCGCACATAGCTAATGACATGCAATATTATAGAAGAAAGTGAAGTTGCCATTTCAGTGATATATTTATTTATTTTAGCTCAAAGGCAGTTAAAATGTTGGAAAAAAAAAAAAAAAAAGAAAAGAAAAAGAAAAAAGAAAAAAGGAAGGAATAGCTGTATGTGCTGAGTAGCCCTCTCTTCTGGAAACCCACAATAATTTTCATGTTAGTCAGAGAAGAAGTTTCTTTGAAGGATGGGATGGTTAATATGCCAGCATCTGTAGGATGATGTATCATGGTTAGGATCATAATTCTTTGACAGGATATGGAAATCACTGACTGTTGAATAAATGTTATAATTAAGATATGTTGCTTTTAATAATTTCTTTGAATCTTGTTAACATTTCTTGAGTTTATTGAGGAATATAAATTATCTAACAGTAATTTGAGATATTTTAACAAGCCTCAATCTGCCTACTAAAACTCCTAATTGTGCAGCACTCTATTTGTTGGTGAATGTTTGTTTGTTTGTTTTAAATAGCCTATTTAGGAAAAAAATTGTTCAGACACTTGTTTTTAACATTTAAACTACTTTTATGTAAGTGTACTTTATTTTTTGACAGAATGTTGTAACTAAAAAAAGGTCTGATCATTTAGAGTTTAAAGAATCATAACACATTTCCCCTTCCAGTCATGGGCTAGGTTTTTCTCAATTTTTCCCATTACTGTGACAAATGTAAAACATATTCAGTCATGTTGTGGTGGAATATATTTCCATTTCCTTACTTTAAAACCTTTGTAGGGCAGTCAGGATTTTCAACTGTTCAAATAAAAATTTGAAGTATCCTTCTCTCTGTCATACAATCTAAAATCTGTCCTCCACCAAAAGTAACTGATAACACGTGAGAAAATGATAGTATGACCCTAATAGATAAACAGACTTATTGTTTCCATCAGATTTTTCTTTTTGAGAATAAAGCTTTTTTCAAAATATTTACATCAACTGAAGAGACTTTGGGACAGTAGAATAGAACAATTCTAAAGCAGATTGAGGTTACTGTCTTTATAAAGAATACAACAAGCTGTAAATATTTGGAAAACAAAACAAAATAAAACAAACAACCAAACGAAAAACTACATTTTAAATAAAGTTCCCTTTGCTAACTATACTTTTGGTGTTACCTTATAAGGTTGTACATGTTTTCTCTTGCGCTTGCTCACTTCTATTTTCTCTCATCTATTTAGTAAAAATACATGTACTTGATTTTAACTAGTATTTAGTCTCTTGAGGCAGATCTGGATCTGCCACTCTGTTCAGATCAGAAGTAGAAGTTTTGGTATTTGGAAAAGAACAGTCAACGGAGAAACTATTGACTGTCAGATGAGATTTGTTTCAGTTCCAGAACTGTCACTTGTTCTCATCTTCAGAATAGGCATCTCTTTATTTGCCATTTCCTTTCTAAAGGACATCAATAACTATTATATAGTTGTTTTTGTTTTTGTTTTTGTTTTGCAAGGACTGTATACTTCTTTAAGGTCACAGTATAAATTATATATTTGTCCACTGTTTTCCTTTAGGAATAAATTTTTGTTTCTGTGGAGTGAGCTAACATCACAGGTTTGAATTCCAAATTTCTCAGTTTGGACTTGTGAAAGCTTTGAAAGACACTGCAATGTTCTCTTCTGTCCTCTGTCCTGTGTTAAAGAGTTCATGACAAATATGGGGGTTACTCAATCTCTGTGTCCAATGACTCCTTGCCTTTGGGATGAGTTTACCAAAGAGACAGAGGATTGATAGCTACTGTAGCTGTGGTCACAGATCAAGACCAGAACTATTTGCATGGCTGCCACAGGTGTTGGCCTTTGCACAGGAAGTAGAAGTTCCTGAACTGAATTCATATGCAGGCTGTGGTAACAGTTATGAAATGAGGTAGTCTCTGTAAGGGAAACTGTGAAAGCCTGTACTAATATCATGTGAATATAAATTTACAAACAAACAAACAAACAAAAAGTATTATATCAATTGTGTAACAACAAAACAGATGTGCTCCAGAAAGGCATCACAAGGTTGCTAAGACCAAGTTGCAGTGAGAATGGAGCTGAAAGTACCAACATGCTATTAGATTTAAAATCAATGCTGTTCTGGATTACACTGAGTCGACACTACTGATTTACAGAATCACAGAATTTCTAGGTTGGAAGAGACCTCAAGATCATCGAGTCCAACCTCTAACCTAACACTAACAGTACCCACTAAACCATATCCCTAAGCTCTACATCTAAACGTCTTTTAAAGACTTCCAGGGATGGTGACTCCACCACTTCCCTGGGCAGCCTGTTCCAATGTCTAACAACCCTTTCGGTAAAGAAGTTCTTCCTAAGATCCAACCTAAAACTCCCCTGGCGCAACTTAAGCCTATTCCCCCTCGTCCTGTCACCAGGCACGTGGGAGAACAGGCCAACCCCCACCTCACTACAGCCTCCTTTAAGGTACCTGTAGAGAGCAATAAGGTTGCCCCTGAGCCTCCTTTTCTCCAGGCTGAACAAGCCCAGCTCCCTCAGCCACTCCTCATAGGACTTGTTCTCCAGGCCCCTCACCAGCTTCTCAGCCCTTCTCTGGACCCGCTCAAGCACCTCCATGTCCTTCTTGTAGCGAGGGGCCCAAGACTGAACACAGTACTTGAGGTGCAGCCTCACCAGAGCCGAGTACAGGGGGACGATCACTTCCCTAGCCCTGCTGGCCACACCGCTTCTTACACAAGCCAGGACGCCGTTGGCCTTCTTGGCCACCTGAGCACACTGCTGGCTCATATTCAGCCGACTATCAACCAATACTCCCAGGTCCTTCTCCGCCAGGCAGCTCTCCAACCACTCATCTCCCAGCCTGTAGCTCTGCTTGGGGTTATTGCACCCCAGGTGCAGGACCCGGCACTTGGCCTTGTTGAACTTCATGCAGTTGACCTCAGCCCATCGGTGCAGCCTATCCAGATCCTCCTGCAGAGCCTTCCTACCCTCGAGCAGATTGACACATGCACCTAGCTTGGTGTCATCTGCAAACTTACTGAGGGTGCACTCAATGCCCTCATCCAGATCATTGATGAAGATATTAAAGAGGACCGGCCCCAGCACCGAGCCCTGGGGAACGCCACTAGTGACTGGCCTCCAACTGGACTTGACTCCATTTACCACAACTCTTTGAGCCCAACTATCCAGCCAGTTTCTAACCCAACGAAGAGTGCGCCAGTCCAAGCCAAGAGCAGACAGTTTTTGAGGAGAATGCTGTGGGAGACGGTGTCAAAAGCCTTGCTGAAGTCAAGGCAGACCACATCCGCAGCCTTTCCCTCGTCCACCCAGCGTGCCACTTTGTCATAGAAGGAGATCAGGTTCGTCAAGCAGGACCTGCCTTCCATAAACCCATGCTGACTGGGCCTGATCACCTGCTTGCCCTTCAAGTGCCGCATGATGACTCTCAAGAGGATCTGCTCCATGAGCTTCCCTGGCACTGAGGTCAAACTGACAGGCCTATAGTTCCCCAGGTCTGCCCTCCGGCCCTTCTTGTAGATGGGTGTCACGTTTGCTAGCCGCCAGTCAACTGGGATGATTAAATGATTTAAAATCATTTATAGAATAATCCCTCAGCCATAAAAAAATACAACATTCCTATTATGATATAATTGAAATAAAATTTTTAACTGTAGTTTAAAAATACAGTATTTGAATAACTGGTTTAAGCAATACAACTGATAAATATATCAGAAACATTCTGTCACAGGAAATAGGTAACAGAAACAGCTGCTGACAAAGGATATGCTGTAATATGAATAAATACTTCTCATCATTCTCTTAAGTCTCTGAATGACCTTCCTGAGCAGAGAGTTAAATTCTGTAAAAATAAATAAATAAAATAAAATTCTTATCAGATCGTTGGTAGAATGAATGCATTTAAATGGACTTATAAGGCTGATTTACCTCACTTATCTGTGCTGATTTGCCTCCATGAAAATTCGGAATAAAAGAACATAAATGCAGACAAAAATAGACATGCATGAAATAATCAAAAGAAGAGAAAGATTGGAAAAATAAATGAAGATGTAAAATAAGAGAACCAGTCATTTCATCAAGCAAGTAATAAATCAAAATGGAATACAGTTCATCATACCTTTTACAAGTATTTTGTCATGATGATGGTGGCTTAGGATATACTGTGAAAGCATACTTGTAGGGCCAAATTCTGGTCTTTGCTGGGAGTTTTTTCTTTTTGTTCAACAGAACTATCATGTGGTTCTTAATAAAAAGCCTCTAGGCTTGTTTACTAGCTTGCAGTACTCAGTAAGACTTACAGTTAGTGAAGAGAAATATATTTTTATGGTTTTTTTTTTTTTTTTTTTTTGGATGTGGTTATGAATTAAAGCCATGTTGAAATATATTTCCCATTCCTTTTATTTTAAGAGTGATTTATGTCACAATCCTTTGTTTCTTCTCAGGGGATTAGTTAATTTATTTATTCTTGTGACTAGTTTACCAAGAAATGATGATGGCAGAGTACTTGGAAATTGTACTAGAAGTGTTACTAATAATGGATTTCTTTAAAGTTTTGTTACCCCACCCCAGTCCCCAACTCTTCAATGTTTGAGAGTGAAGAGCACACTTGGATTGCCAGGAATAGGAGCCCAACACTTAAGGAATGAATAACGTGTATCTCTTTGGCAAGCAAAGCTGGACAGAAACAACTTGGCTGTCTCAGCTTTGATTCTATTACTGTCTAATTTTGGTGAGCTTAGTAGCACCCAAAGAAAACACATGCTTCTTCCCAACTCTCACTTCTTGTGCCTGCAGCACTGCTTCTAAGAAAGCTTAATGGTTGGGTAAGGTTATTTTCTGGAAGAACAACAAGCTGAAGCTGTACTTGAGCAAGATAATTTTGGAAAGGGAAAGCAGGCTAGGAAGCTGCAATATTACTCAGTGCAGTCCCTTCTGGCTGAAAGGACACCTTGCAATCATTACTTCAGCAGTTTGGGATTATTCCAGATTTCTTTCCTTCTTGCACATCCATTTTTCCAAAGAATAACTTCTGTCATCTGTGGCATACTGTCACTGCCAGGTGAATGATGCTCTTGGTTCCACAACAATATTTTACTGTAGAGCTTTTGAAAGGATCTTCTAGCAGAGAATATGGCAGTCTCCTTTATGTGATGAGTGACTGCAGTCACTCCTCTGTAATTGCTTTGCAGATACACAAAAAGGATCTGAAGGTCTTTGAAAGGACTTAAATAGTAACCAGCTTAGAGATTTATTTTTATTATTATTTTCTTCCCCAGAAGTAGCAGGTTTGTAATTTCTGCGGCATTTTAAGAAGCCTTAGTCTCTCCCTACATTGCCTGATATTTAGTTTCAGTTCCCTGCTGGAAGCTTTCTGCTTTCCTCACTTACCACACAGACATGCAAACAGTGTACCCTGTGGGGACAGATGAGCTGAAGGGGTGGAAAGTTCGGACACAAAGTGAGAGCAAGTGACTTACAGAAGAGGCAGAATCTGATCTGCTGCTGATAGAAATTAAATTAAATAAATAAAACAAAACAAAACAAAACAAAACAAAACAAAACAAAATAAAATAAAATAAAATAAAATAAAATAAAATAAAATAATAAAATAAAATAAAAATAAAATCTCTTCATACCATACCACATCTGTTTTAGGAAGGTTGAACATCTCTGCTGGAGTGTGTGCCAAACCACTGCCTACATGATCACAGTGACCACAGGACATGGTCCCCTGGGGCTGAGTGGAGGTCTGAAATGTAGGATCAACAATTTTGTTTACATCCTACTTTCCTTGAAATTATAAACATATTTGGCAACCAAATCAACATTATCAGTCATACCTACTGTTATTACCTTAAGGGATAACATTTGTGACTCAAATTTTTTCTCAGTTTGGGTAAGTTGTCCTGGCTGTTTCCCCTCACAAACTCTTGCCCACACCCAGCCTACTGGCATTTGAAGGGATGAAGAGGCAGTCTTGATGCTGTGCAAGCACTGCTCACCATTACCTAAAACACTGTTATTAACAACACTGTTCTAGCCACAAATGTACAGCATTACATGTGCTGCTATGAGGACAGTTAACTCTATCCCAGTAACACCCAGTATACTCATGTTGGTTTGGAAAAATAATATTTTGCTTTAGTTGCTAAGATCTATTTATCACAGGCAAGCATTCTTTGATATTTACAGAGATGTTTAAGTAGCCTGCAAAAACAGAGTATAGACTGGTCTTTCTACGGCATGACATCAAGCTAAATTAGATAATCTTTTTCTGTAGGTCTCCTGGTGGGGTTTGAGCAAAAGCTGTTCCTATGCAAAGGATTAAAAGAAAAAAAAAAGGGGGGAGGGGGGAGGGGAAATAAAAAGAAAAGAAAGAAAAAAAAAAAAAAGAAAAGGGAAAGAGAAATATATATATATATATATATATATATATATATATATATAATAAATAAATAAATAAATAAAATTGATATGAAGTTCATGAGTTTTAAGATTACTTTGACTAAGTAAGAGGTGACCCCTACTGCCAGGATCTCACACAAGTTTCAAAGTAATTAGATTGCACCAATCAGTGCCATTGAAAACAAGTTTCTGTGGGGGCTGCATTTCAATATATATGTAGTGAGAGACTGGGAGAGACTCACTTAGAGGGAATGACTGACAGATTGACTCATTTCAATAAGAAGGTAGGACTGTATTTTCCAAATTCCTTTCTGACAACTGAACTCAAAAAATCATTAACAGTGAAAATCTACCATATTTTCGTGTTGTAAAAGAGGATTTCTGGTCATTTCACTGATGACACAAGTATTAGTCAGTGGGAATAGCAAAAAATGGATGTATTGTAGGAAGTGCAAACTGGAGGAAAAGTATTATGCCGTCTATAACATCTATGTAGAATTCAGAAAGGTTTTAAGAAGGACTAGAGTTGGAAGCTGGTGTTCAGCTTGTTTAATAATTAATTGTGTGATTTGAGGCTAAAATGGGATGAAGGTCTAGGACGCTTTTGGAGAATAAGTATTCTTACCCAAGATGGGACATGATAAAATGTAATATGACCTACGAAACAAACTGTTTTCTCATGTTTTCTACCTTGTACACATGCTCTATTTTATAGTCTTCTTTTTTTTTTTTTTTTTTCCCCTTGGTTTTGTTTTGCAGTTTCTGTGAAGTGTACTTATTCTATTATTATTTCAGATTGATTTTCATAACATGTCCAAAAGTCCAAGGAAGGAGATTGGTTTTCTAACTACTTTGTCAAATGCATGCAATACACTTGCTCTGAAGTGCAGACAGTAGTGAAGATGTCTCAGTTTAAAATAAATGTGATAATTTATTCTTAGCACTTTTGTGCTCTTTCACATTTTGTCTCTGCTGTGCTGACAAACTACAACTAGTGCTACAACTAGTGAAGCAACAGTTGCAGAAATATTCTAGGAATATTTATTCCCATGTATAAATTAATTTACATTCTCCATTTGTATGACTTTTATGCCCTAAAGTTAAGTGTTTAGGTTTATTTGATCTGTCTGTTCCAAACACAAGGCTACAAAGTAACCCATCTTAACCGTGCACCTTGAATGATTTTGTGACAGACATGCTCAATCTTTCTTTCATTATAACATCAGATAATTACCAAGTTTAAAATGAGAACTTAACATAAAATTGGGATTAAAGGCAAGTTCACTAATTCCAACAAATCAGTGAATAGACAGCATTGGCAGTTGTAGACTTTAGCATCTAATTTATATGCAGTTATGTGATGTGTGGAGGGCCATGAGCAAGATGCTGTGCAGTAAAGCATTTTATTTTTCTAGTATATTCTGACAGCATGTGATAATGGATAGTAATACAATGGAATACAAAATACCGTAAAGATAAGGTCATCAAAAAAATTAATATTCTTCTTCAGTTCTGTTTTGTTCTTCATTTGGTAATTACTAAATGAATGGTAATTACTAAATAAATTGGTAATGACTGCAATACACATTTGAAATGGCAGTTCAGAGATTCCCTGAAAGAGAAAAGTAGAAAGATGGAAAAAGGAACTCTTAATGAAGTTGCCTTTTTACACAAGGATGAAATTATCAACTTGTACAAATTTGTAACATTTGTAAAATTACCTAAGATCCCCCAGTGAAATTGCATATGTAATATTATTGTTTAGAGATGTTGCAGAAAGTACCCATGCACAGGCATGGATAATCAGATAGGGAAAAGAGAAAAATCTCTCATCTGTCTCTTTCCCAAAGTTTGGAACATTTTTATTATATTACAGCAAAACAAGTATTTATTCTCATGAAGCATCTATGGTGAGAGCCTTTTCATGGTATTTTGAATTTAAACAAAGCAACTAGACTCTGGAATTTTTCCACAGTGAATTTGGAGATCCTGAGGTACCTTCTTCAGCTGCTTCAGTCACTACTTGATGCCACATTATTCATTTTGTACTCAGAGAGGGACAGAAAAGGCTTTGCAGTACAAGACAATAGCTTACATAGCTTTTAAAAGAGGTCCATTACATGGACTGACTACTCTCAAGCAAAAAATACTTCTTTTCACACTGTGAGGAAATGTTTTCATTACAGTTTGACAGCAGAACTGAGCAAGCCAGTTGTCACCAAATTTTTAACACAGTTTTGATTATCTGATCTCTGTCAGGACAAAATCATTCCAGATGTACATTGATGACAGAGGGATCACAGTCAGAACCTGGCAAAATCAAGAACTCATCAATGTTAACTTCCCTGCTAACTCTTATCTTCCAAGTCTCATCTGCCAATGAATTATTTTTTCCACTTTCCTTCCTGAAAACGGAGACAGTGTCTGCTTCTCTTCACCCCACCACTTTCAGGTTATGTTGCCAGATGATGCTTGACTATCTGATCTGTCACAGAGCCATGATCTGCCTCTGGGAAGTCTCATGGCACTTTCTAATGGTCAAATAGCACAGCAGAGACATCAACAGAAATAGTACTACTATCCAGGAAACCTTATTCTTTTGTTTTGTTTGAACTCTGACTGTGGGAAGCCATTTACTTTGTACGTGACTTTGATCTCAAGGGACTTGCTTTTTGGCATGTGTTGGTAGAGTTCCCACAGTGATATGACTTCCTACCATGCCATGTGGACCAGACACATGATGCCTGAAATGCACATCCTTACCTAATGACTTTAAGTTCTTCCAAATTAAGAAATGAAAAAAAGTACAGCACAGTAAGCAAAAATAAATAAATAAATAAATAAAAATTATAATAGTCATGGAAGATAGCGAGAAGCTGGATCTTTGAGGGCTACCATTTTTTCTGGAGAGCCAAAACAGTCATTTTGAATGGGTAGGTTCTCAAAAAGAATTACAAAGCACAAAGACAAATTGGATCACTCTTAAATTTTCAGTGTCTGGACAAACTGTTATACCTGTCCTGGTTTCAGTTAGAACAGAATTAATTTTCTTCCTAGTAGCTGGTGGAATGCTGTGTTTTGGCTTAGGATGAGAAGAGTGCTGATAACACCCCAATGCTTTAATTGTTGCAGAGCAGTGCTTATACTAAGCCAAAGACTTCTCAGCCTTTTGCTCTGTCCTGCCAACGGGCAGGCTGGGGATGCAGTAAGAGCTGGGAGGGGACAGACCCAGGACAGGTGACCCAAACTAGCCAAAGGGGTATTCCATACCGTCTGACGTCATGCTAAACAATATATAGGGGTGGCTAGCTGGGGGGAGGGGGGCCGGACCGCTCGGGGTTAGGCTGGGCATCAGTCAGCGGATGGTGAGCAATTGCATTGTGCATCACTTGTTTGTACATATTATTATTACTTTCCTATTATCACCATTGTATTATTATTATTATTATTGTTATTATTTTTTGTTATTATTATTTTCCTATCTTATTAAACTGTCTTTATCTCAACTCACGGGCTTCACTTTCCATTTCTCTCCCCCGTCCCAGAGAGGGAGGGGGGAGGGTGAGCGAACGGCTGCGTGGTGTTTAGCTGCCGGCCGGGTTAAACCACGACAATACCTTACCTCACTATGTAAAAATACTGTTATGATTGTTTAGCATATATATATGTTAAGCAAATAGAAGAATTTACATGGATACTCTTTCGTTCTAGAAATCAAAGCATACAAACAGGACACTTTAAATGTAATTTCTGCCAAAACAGGTAGTATATGTTTATATTGAATCAGTAATGATAACTTCTTGGAGGGCAAACACTGAGGACAATTTCTTGGGCTGTGTTCTGATATCTTTGATTTAGTATAACATTTAGTAGCTTCCTTTGTATTTGGGATGTCAAGAATTGTTCAGGAAGAACCAAGGACTCAGTTTGGCCCAGCAATTTGAACTGTGTATTCTTCAAACATTCAAAAGAGTTACATTTAAGATGCTAAATAAAAGTGTTGTAAACAACACAAATATGAAACAAGTAGCTTGACAAATAACTTCCTTTCATGAGAGTGCTTTAATAAGTGTTGTTTGCTTGATTTCTGAACACTTTTGGGAATAAATAATTAGATCTAATAATCTTATATTATGAAATACAAGAGCTAATTTTACAGCTATATTCTGATCTCAGTCACTTTGACCTTGACATGCAGTGCAACAATCTCTGTTTGTTGTTGTTGTTGCCATTAAAATTAAATGTTCCAAAAATCACTGAGAAGGAAAGAGGGGCAGAGAGATGGACTTTCTGTCAAGATGAATCTTTTATCTCTAGTAAGCACCCTGCCAGAGGTTTTTGTTTATTCTACTGTCACAATGGTGCAAAGATCAAGAATTGTTTTAGAAAAGGGCATGCATCAATTAAGTGTGAAAAAGGATCAAAATTGAAGTAACCAGAAAAGCAGATCATCCAGGCTGAAGGTATATTTTGAGTGAGAATTTGAAGATAAGTGGGGTGAGAATAAAGGTAAAACAAGAAGGGTCGTGAGGGAAGACATAAAAGTGGGGAAAGAACACTAGAAGCGAGCAGTAAGTAGAAGAGAAAAAGATGGGGGAAATGCTCAGGAAGCTATGATCACTAAAATACATACATCAGGTCAATCTACCCACAGTCTCCTGGAAGTGGCTACCATAAGCTCAGCCCTAAAGGAAGCATGGATATTGGTTTTAATGCAGCAGGGGGCTGCCTAAGGGAGAAGCACAGAAAAGACTCTCAAATTCAGAGGCAGTAAGGAAATATCTGGGAGAGGGGGAAGGAGTGCAAGAGGGGTGTTAAATATTTTGTCATTAGAGAGTACCTCAAACACATAAACAGATTAAGTGCTTAAAATGTTGCATACTGTAACTTTATGCAAATGATGTGTGTGTGTGTTTGTTAGGGGATAGTGATCTGTGCAGCAAGGAAGAAGGGAAGACAAGGAGTTGGACTACTAAGAGTCTGGTCCCCAGCCAGTATCTTTCCTGTCATTGAAAACATGTAATGAGAAAAATCTGACCTCTGTGAATTGTACACAACAAGGAACATCTGTTCTAAGGAGGTGTTATTTGAGCAGACAGCTTGCTTATACCACTATGTTGTTGTTGCTTTCTGCAATTTTCCATCCTCCTTTTGTGAATATTGAGCTCAGCGTATCAGCTTCTTTCTATCAAATGATTCTTGTCTTACCTTTGGCACAGCAATTATTGGTGAAAACTCACTGAAGTTCTTGGAAACACATATTTAGTAACTACATTAAATACTTTATGAAGTGTTCTAATCAGTAACACTTCTGTACCATTCTTAAAACATGCGAATGGTGAGAAAAAGGCAGATAAATACTGCCAAGCATATAAATCTCTTCAATGGGATTCATAAGTTAAAAACTAAAACAAAACAAAAACAACCAACAACATAAAAAAACACACACAAACAAACAAACAAACAAAAAACTCATTAACACAGCTTGCATTTGGAATAAAATCAACTTTAAATACTTTCCATAAACCTTGATTAGAGAGCCTTGGCCACTGCTTGTTCCTCTGAGAGTAATGGGAGCTGCTCCTTTCACCCAAGGGCAGATGTGCTGCCCTAGTAAATCTGCCTCAGATACAAGGGAACAAGTGGAGGATGAGAACACATCCCTTTCTGTAGCAAATCTCTGGCCAACTTAAACGTTGTTATTTCCTCTTTGCACTGACCTTGTGTCCTGCCTCCTGCCTGTGCAGTATTCTTCTGCAGTAACAAGATCAATTGAAGCGGCGGTTTATATTCCCAGCTGGTGCCTGCTGGGAACACTTCTCCCTTGCACTATATTCCCTTCACCAACCACTCAGCATGGGCTCCCTTCCTGTTAAGCTGACTTGAAGGTATAGGAGAGCTTAACCATGAGTCCATCTTCCCATTCCAAGTCCCACCCAGTAGCTGCAAGGTCTGTGAAAGAAATGCAAGGTTCACTGTCTGGCCACCTAGGCTGGGGAGAGTCTGACTCTCCCATGCATCCAGGGAACCTAATAGAACTCACTACATAGTCTTTTGAACAAGGTATTAAACACATAACAAGGTTCAACACATAAACTTAATGAAGAGTCTAGTGGTCTTCTATGGTCATGTGACTGTATCGGTGGACAAGGGAAAAGCAACCCATCATCTACACGGATTTCTGTAAGCCCTTAATATGGTACCCCACAATATTTTTGCCTCTGCGTTGGAGAGATATGGATTTGATGGATGGACTATTGATGGATGAATGGCCACATCCAAAGAGTAACAGTTAATGGCCCAGTGTTTAATTGGAAACTAGTAACAAGTGGTGTTCCTCAAGGGTTGTAATGGGACTGATATTATTTAATATGTTCATTGATAGCAGACAGCTGGACTGGGTGCACCCTTAGGAAGTTTGTGTTTAACACCAAGCTATGTGGTGCAGTTAATACAGTAGAGGACAGTTGCCATCTGGAGCGGCCTTGACAGACTTAAGAAGTGAAGTTCAACAAAGTGAAAGGCAATGTCCTGAACCTGAGTCAGGGAAATCCCCCAAATCAGTACAGACTGGGTGACACATTGATAGCAGCCCTGCAGAGAAGGACTTGGAATACTGGTGGACAAAAAATTGGATATGAGCTAGCAATGTGTGTGCTTGCAGCCCAGAAAACCAATAATGGGCATAAAATCAAATGTGGCCAGCAGGTTAAGAGAACTGATTTTCCGTGTCTACTCTGCTCTTGTGGGGCCCCACCTTGGGTACCGCATCCATCTCTGGGGCCACTAGCACAAGACTGATACAGACCTATGATAGTGGGTACAGAGAAGGGCCACAAAAATGATCAGAAGACTGGAACACCTATGAAGAAGGCTAGAAGACTTGGGAGTCATTTAGCCTAAAACAGTTGGGGTCATTTATCCTGGAGAAGACAAGGCTCTGGGGAGATGTTATTGTGGCCTTTCAATATATAAAGGGGGCTTATAAGAAACATGGAGAAAGACTTTATACCAAGGCCTGCAGGGACAGGACAAGGGGTAACAGTTCTAAGCTGAAGGAAGGGAAAGAAAGTTCATTTAGACTGTGTATAACAAAGAAATTTTTCACAATAAAGATGATAAGACATTGCTGCCCAGGGATGGTGTGTATGCCCCTTATTGGAATTGTTCAAAGTTGGGTCGGATGGGACTTTCAGCAACCTGATCTAGTGAGAGATGACCCTGCCCATGGCAAGGGGGTTGGACTAGATGACGGCATTGTGTTTAAGTAGTAAGGTTTTGGTACTGGGGTGGCTGTAGTGGTCACCTCTGTGAGAAAAGTCCAGTAGCTGCACTGTGTTAGATAAGAGCCTGTTCTGACTGCCTTGAAAAAGGACCTTTCCATCTGATTTGAAAGGGACCCACTGCTGGTTAAAGCTGAGCCCAAGAGTGATGTTGGTTGTTCCTCTGTAACAGCATATTTAAGAAAAGGTAAAAAACACCATGCAAGAGCAGATATGAGAGAGAAGTGGAAAATGTTGAAAGAAACAACCCTGCAGACGTCAAGGTCAGTGAAGAAGGAGGGCAAGAGGTGCTCCAGGTGCCAGAGCAGAAGTTCCCCTGCAGCCCATGGAGAGGACCATGGCAGAGTAGGCTGCCCCCCTGCAGCCCATGGTGTAGCAGATCTCCATGCCACTGCCCATGGAGGAGCCCACGGTGGAGAAGGTGGATGTGGCCTGGAGGAGGCTGGAGCCCATGGAGAGCCCCCACAGGAGCAGACTCCAGGCTGGAGCTACCCTGGAGAGGAGCCTATGGTGGAGCTGGAGGTCTGGTGGGAACTGCCATTTATGAGGGACCCATGTTGGAGCAGTCTGTTTCTGGAGGATGGACCACATGATACGGACCCATATTGGAGCACTTCTTGAAAAAATACGGTCTGTGTGAAGTCCATCAGTCTGGGAAAGACTGCACCATATGGTACGGACCCCACACTGAAGCAGAGAAAGAGGTGTTTTTAGCCTGCTTTTAGTCCTCACTGCCCTAGTCTGCCATTAGTAGGCAAAAAATCACATGAATCTCCCTTATGCTAAGTCTGTTTTGTGCATGACATTAACTGGTGAGTGATCTCCTTTGTCCTCATCTCAACGCATCATTTTTTTCCATATTTTCTCACCCCGTTTTTCTGAGGAGTGGGAGTAAGAGAGGCACAGTGGTGCTTAGCTGCCCATTGGTGTGAAATTACCACAATTACACAATTACCTTTATGTGTCCTGTCCCTTCCAACCCAAACCTTTCTGTGATTCTATGATTCTATGAAGAAACATTTGAAAAAAGTGACTCTCCTGTTGGAGGAGGTAGGTCCTCCTCATTATATGCTCTATTTGGCAACACATGATGTTCTGCATGCATGCTCATTTTTTCATTGAACAGAAGGACATGTAATCACACGTCAGAGTCAAATCAAACCACATGGCTTTAATTCTGGAGTGTGATGTTTTATTTTACTAACAAAGCCTATGGATATTTAATTGCATTTCATTGCTTTGTAACAAATAAGAGCATTGTATTAGTTGGCAGTTTTGTTATAAAAACCGAAGCAGTGAAAAGGCAATTTGGGGAGGGATGATTCAAGTTTTCATTTATTTTTAAATATGAAAAAAAAATAATTTTTCTTTAAAGTAGTTCTTCAAGTCACCTACTCATAAATTCAGAAATGTGATCTAAATGAGGATGTGAAACAGGGAGGTATTTACTGCTGATTTATTCACGAATGTCATTGTGCCGTTCAGCACAGGAAAATTAATTATGAAGGTAAATGATAATTATGATAAAGCACAAAAGGAGCAACCTAATTTAGAGATTTCAAGTTTATACAAGTGTAGATCAAAGAGGGCACAAATGAAGCAGGAGAAAATCTGGCCTCTGGATGTAGAGAGAATTCTTACCAACTGGTGATATCAAGTGTACCTTCCCTGTGTACCCTTTCTTCAGCACTAGGAGACCTCTGCAGCTGAAATGTCAATGAGGATTAAGTGGTGGGTGCTAGGGAGCCTAAATTCCTACCTCACAAGATTTACTGCCAGCTGGGGCAGCACCAGGCCTTTGATTCAAATCAGCTCCATAAAATGGTGTCCACTCCTCTGGGGTGACAGCCCTCCTCCATGGTGGTGTTCACTGCTCTCCCTCTCCTCCTTCCCCTCATCTCCTACCTCTGCTTGCTCCTGAATGGGCATTTTCTGTAATGTCTTCCCCAGACATTTTAGCAAAGAGGTATGGTGGTTTTCTATGATGGAGTGACTGCATCCGAAGACAAAGGAAGACCAAGTTTTTTGCCTTAATCTTCAATGGAAGTCAGGCTTCCCATGTCCCTCGAGTCCCTGACCCTCTAGGCAAGGGTTGGTGGAGCAAAGTCCCTCCCACTGTAAGCAAAGAGCAGGTTTGAGACTACCTTATGAAACTGAACAGGTACAACTCTATGGGGCCCAACGACATCCATTCCAGAGTCTTGATAGAATTGGCTGATGGAGTTGCCAAACTGTTGAGGGATTTTTGAAACAGCAAAGATCCCATGGCTTGCTGCAGCTGAGCAAACCAAGCTACCAGGACGACTATGAGAAGTTCCCATGACAGTGCTCCCACATCACCCAACTGAGGAATTTAAAAAAATATTGTTGTCAGTAGTTGGCTTCAAGGACAAGGTCTATGTGACTGCTAATCACAAGGGGGTTGTTTTCTTGCAGGTGGGGTTATTTTCTTGTAGTTGTTTGTCTGAGTGCTTTTGACCAATAATCTTGTGTGAGACACTATCTGCCCCTGTTAACTTCACTATAAAAGTCAGGCTATTCAGGTAATAAAATGGAGCATGATCTGACCATACTAGTGTCTGTCATGTTTTCGCCCGTTCTTCCAGCAACACCAAACCACTCTCTCCATCACAGTTGAAAAGTCATGGCAGTCAGGTGAAGTCCCCTGTGACTGGAAAAATCAATCCCATTTTTAAAAAGGGTTGAAAGGAGGACCTGGGCAACCACAGACTGGTGAGTCTCAACTCTGTGCCTGAAAAAATCATGGAACAGATACTCCTGGAAGCATGTCAAGGCACATTCAGGACAAGGAGGTGATCCAAGAAAGCCAGCATGGCTTCACCAAGGGCAAATTGCACCTGACCAATCTGGTGGCTTTCTATGATGGAGTGACTGCACTGGTTAGCAGGGGGAGACCAACTGATGATATCTACCTGGACTTCTGTAAGGCTTTTGACACAGTCCCATACAACAACCCTAAACTGAAGAGAGATGGTTTTAAAGGGTGGACTATTTGGTGGACAATTGGCTGGATGGCCACACCCAGAGAGTGGTGCTCAAAGGCTCTATGTCCAGGTGGAGGGTGATGATGAGTGGCATCCCTCAGGGGTCCATCTTGGGACCAGTTCTGTTTAACATCTTTATCAATGACAGACAGTGGGATCAAGTACACCCTCAGCAAGTTTGCAGATGAGTGGTTCAGCTGATACAAAAAAGGGATGCCAGGGGCAAACTTGAGTAGTTGGCCCCAGTGACCAAAGGGACCTGGACAAACTTGAGTCATGGACCCCAGTAAACCTACTAAGGTTCAACAAGTCAAAGTGCAGGGTGCTGCACCTGGGTTGGGGCAATCCTAGACATGAATGTAGGCTGGGCAGAGAACTCACTGAGAGCAGCCATGCAGAGAAGGACTTGGGGGTTCTGTTGCCATTCAACTCAAACCATTCTATGTTTCTGTGATTTCTGTGAGAGGATCCCAGGAAGATGAGTAAAAGGGATGTAGCTTGGTCCTGGGGATTAGCAAGTCATTTGGGCAGTGGTCCCTCAAAGTCTTCTGTTGTCTCAAGCTGTTCATGGCTCATTCTGTTGTCATATGGATAATTTAGGCAATGAAAAGAGTTTTTGTTCTCCTCTGGATATTCCCCTTCTGGCTGCTCAAGCTAATGAAATAAATTGTCATTTCTTTTTCTGCAGACAATTTGGAAAGAATACATAAATACCTTCCAACATTTTCTTGGGTTCCTCAGTTCCTAAGGGTCCTCAGGGTTCTTAAGGGATTATTAGGACTAACCACTTGTTCAATGACAGAGAAGTAGGGCTTAGTTTCAAGTCTTTCATTCATAGTAGATTCTCAAATCTTCAATTTGTCAGGGGGTAAAACAGACCATCAAAACAGTTTAATAGTTTCACCACAGATTTTCCCAACTTGAGAATTTAGGTAAACAAGCCATTTCCCAACCACTCTTGGCTTCAGACTTTGCTTTTGGCAAAACACGTTAGGTGGTGTTGAATGGTAATTGTCAGTGTTAGAAAGATTGTCACAGAGCACAGAGCACTGTTTAGGTTCTGTGTAGCACTTAAATTTGTGTTAAAGAAGTTATAAGTGCCAGTATCATCACCTCTGTGGCTCTAGTTGTCAGGTTAAGATCTTTGAAGACATGTAAGTTATGAGCATGTTGCTCATACATCTGGAAAGTAATTTCCTACCTATATTTTAAGGTATGGTTCTGGATATATTGGTATCTATAAAAGATGTTTTTATATGGCTTTGTACCATTAGGATGGTAGAAAAATATACAAAAGTTTTATGAATTGCTTATATGTTAAAAAGATACCTTCATATAAGTATCTAAAATATGAAAGCTCCATCCTAGATAATTCAGTTTGAGAGCATGCATCTGAGTTGGATTCAAAATGTCAGGTGAATTTTCTCGATACCATGCCATTGGCTAGTCTAGGACTGATAAAATATTTATTTTTTATAGTTGACAAACATTTTTCTGAAAACTAGAATCATTTTGAATGTAGAATAAAAAGAAAATCAGCAAGTCTTCAGGTTTCCCTAGACACAAGTGACAGATTCAAAACAATTGCATTATATTTAAACCAAGGATGTCTATTTGCATTTCTTATATGGCCACAGTAATATTTTCAGAAAATTTATTTAATGCCCATTTGTCCACAAAATAGAAGAGTACAGTAAACCTAATTTGCCATGATGTAGTCACAGCACCAAGCCTGTTGGAGTTTAAGAAGCATTTGGACTGTGCTCTTAGTCATATGGTATGAATTTTTGGTAAGACCTGTGTGGAGACAGGAGTTGGACTCGATGATCCCTATGCATCCCTCCCAACTCAGTATATTCTATGATTCTATGATAATTTTGGTATTTATATGTTTATTCATGTACTAGAAGTCCAATTGCAGAGGAAAATAATACACACATGAGTTAAAAGATTAGTATTTTGTCATTATAAAGTTTATAAAAGTTGATATCCACTATCTCATACTAGACTGTGTGCTAAAGAATGTGTAGCCACAGATTCAACATTCACTTGTCACATGAATCTAGTGATCCATATTTTATAAACTAATATGGAAGAAAACATTATAAATTGAATTCTTACAACCGTAGAATGTTCCATGCAAGTGTCTCCAAAGCCTAGTTGCAGTCTGAGCTTCAAGGCTCCATGTTTCCTTTTTCCCTCTCCTCTCCTCTCCTCTCCTCTCCTCTCCTCTCCTCTCCTCTCCTCTCCTCTCCTCTCCTCTCCTCTCCTCTCCTCTCCTCTCCTCTCCTCTCCTCTCCTCTCCTCTCCTCTCCTCTCCTCTCCTCTCCTCTCCTCTCCTCTCCTCTCCTCTCCTCTCCTCTCCTCTCCTCTCCTCTCCTCTCCCTTCTCAGAACCACATATACTACTATGTTTTAATTTCCAACATCTAAAGTGACCTGTGGAGATATCCTCCTAGTTCTTCTGCTCAGATAGAGATGTCATAAAAGTTAATCATTCTAAATATAGAAGTTATAAAATACATAGTGGGAATAATTCCCTTTCAATTCATTTATGGACTTTTTCCTTGAATTGTTGGATGAGTTTTCAGCAATAGCAAAAATAAAACCCAATTTATTAACACAGTGGTGCAGAAGTGAATCCTGAAGCTGCTTGTACAATAACATTGCTCTAACTGATAGTACTGTTGTATAGTAAACAAGAATGCTGTGCTGGAGATAAAGCCTTTAAGTGACAGTGTTTCTATTTGCACTACTTTCAAAGCCAAATATGCAAAATTTTGCTTCAGGGTAGGCTCTGTTGCACAGAAAAAAGGACCTGCTCTGTTCCACATGTTAATTCTGGCTGGAAAGAAAGGACACTTTCTGGTCATGTTGGCAAGCCCATACAGAATGTCATTTATCATCTCTATCCTGTTGCCTGGGCAACAGGTTAAATAACTCCCCTACTAGCGGATAAGATAGTTCCAAAACAGATATTTTTCTTATGCTATGAAGCCATGTGCCAGATGTTACTTAGGATAAACTAAATTCCGAATGAGGATTATGGCTTATTTTAGTTATCCATAATTTCAGAATGAGGTCTTAATCTACCATGAGTTGCCGTGTCAGATGAACCTCAGTGTGAATACGGTGAATATAGTTGTTGTAAATGAGGGCTAGATTGCAAAAATGAAATTAGTCTTTTCAGTCCTAAACTTACATGACATATTACTAGTAAATAAATTAAAATAAATAAATAAATAAATAAACACACTTTATAGATGTGCATTCAAAGCTAAGAATATCACCAAATGGAACACTGAGTTGTGAGAAATGAGTATGAACCATGAACTAATGTTTCTTAATTAAAAAAACTAATAATAGCTGTGCACATTATGATTAGCAATTTTTGAGTAGTGTTTGATTAGTTTTAGCTTATTTTTCTTTCATTTGTTGTTTATTTGCATGGGTTCTTCAGCCACAGCAGAACAACAGGGATTTAAAAATGCAATGCTAATTTTGTGATCTTGTCAGAGTGGAACTGGACATATGTTTTTCTATTTAATGCAATACTAGCATGGTACCCTGTAAGCTGTTCTGCAGCTACAGCACCCCTATAGCACAAACAAATGCAAGGTAGTAAAAGTGGTGCAGGTGGGAAACACTGCATATAGACAATGCAGATTGACTAGACTGACATAGGGAGAGGAAACTCCCTATGCTCTACTCTGTCATTAGTAGGCAATTCATTTATTTATTCTCCCTATGCTGAGTCTATTTTGCCTGTGAGGTAATTGGTGAGTGATTTCCCTGTACTTACCTTAATCCTCAAGCCCTCTTTCATTGTTATTTATTTATTTATTTATTATTATTATTATTATTATTATTCTTTCTGTTCTTCTGAGAAGTGGGATTGAGAGAGCAATATTGTAGAGTTTAGCTAGCCATTGGTGTGAGACCAACACACCCATTCACAGGAATTATATGAAATTTCAAGTATAATTTGTTCCATAAATCAGCCAAACATAGCTTTATTTTCCCTAGGAATAAGAAAGGCAATTTCAAAGTGAGATTTTTGTCTTGACTTAAAAATATATATTAACACACATATTTAAGTGAGATGTCTAGAGCTCTGACAGTTTTGTGGATAGGAAAAAACACGTCTCAGAAACAGAGACAGACATTTAAACATCATGTTGCATCCACTTGCCTTAATAGTATGTTATCAATCCAAGCTACAGATATTACCAAGCAGGATGTGGCTTCAAGTTGTTAGTGGTATTCAGATCACTGTGCATCAGAATATCCTTGTGGTACATGAAGGTGACATAAAAGTGTTAGCTCAAGTATGTGTGACACTCCAGGCTCTCTGTCTGCTAATATGTTGCTCACAAGATTTCTACTTTAAGAAATACTTTTGCAGATACATAGAAGTGAAGTAGTATGCCAATTATCGTGACATTTTAGAGGAGTAAAGATATTGAGGAATTATCTTAATTAAATGTAATTCAGTGAGCTCACAAACCAGCAATGAAAACTTGGAGCAAAAGTGCCTCATGGTATCCTGGGCTGCATTAGGAAAAGAGTTGCCAACAGGTTGAGGGAAGTGATCCTTCCACTCTACACAACACTGATGAGGCCACATTTGGTGTACTGAGTCCAGTTCTGGGCTCCACAGTACGAGAGAGACACGGACATACTGGAGAGAGTCCAATGAAGGACCACAAAAATGATGAAAGGACTGGAGCATCTCTCCTGTGAGGAAAGGCTGAGAAAGATGGGACTGTTCAGCCTAGAAAAGAGAAGGCTCAGGGGGGATCTTTACAATGGGTATAAATACCTTAAGGGAGTGTGCAAAAATGATGGAGCCAGGATTTTTTTAGTGGTGCCCAGTTGGCAGGAAAAGAGAAAACGGACTAAAACTGGAACATAGGAGGTTCCTTCTGAACACCAAGAAACACTTCTTTACTGTGCATGTGACTGAGGGTGCCTGGAGAGGTTATGAAGTCTTCCTCCTTGAGAATCTTCAAAAGCTGTCTGGACGTGGTCCTGGGCAACCTGCTCTAGATGTCCTTGCTTGAGCAGTGGGGTTGGACCAGATGACCTCCAGAGGTCCCTTCCAACCTAAACCTTACTGTGATTCTGCAAATATCTTGCATCTTTTTCAAAACCTCAAAATCCTTTATTAATAACATTTCAGAGTTTTTTATTTTTTTAAATAACAATGCTGCATCAAATCTGAGGAAGGGAAGGTACACTACTTTCTGAAAAAATAAAATTCTGAAGCACCTGTGAGGCACTTGCCATGAAAATTCTGCTCTTCTAGCTAAAGCAAACACAATGTGATTTTTTGAATCATCTCACAAGTTTTTCTATTGAAAACTGGTGTGAGAATGTTTCAATGCAAAGAGTATGTTAGTTCACTATACTTGAATGTAGTGATGTATGCATAAGCTCATGAACAAATACAAGGGAGAATAACAGAAAATATTTAAACAGTCTCTCTTTCCTGAGCAAGCAGGTAGGAATAATTACAATATTGTCTTTGAAATGAAAGCAATTTTATGATTACTAAAAGAGTGGAAGAACCTTTTCTGAGTGGTACATAAACCTGGAAAAAACATGGTTCTTCTGTGAATATGAACAGGTGGGGGGACAGCATTATGAAAATAAGATTCAGTGTAACAGTGAAATAAAAACTGCCTCAGCAAAAGACACAATAAAATTATTCATAAAGAGCATTTTGTGTAATGTTCACAAATGTGACTACAGCTAAGAGACCATGATGGGAAAGGAATTACATCAAAAATGGGTGCTTAAGTGGAACAATAAAATGATATAACTTCCAGGGAGATTTTCTTCCTGCTTTTTCTTTGTCTCTTTGTGAAGTAGTAGGAAGTGATGTTATCTGAGTACTGGCTTAATGAATCTGCTGAAAGGCTGATACTCTCAGTAGATAGAGTATATTTTTGAATAATTATTTGCACTATTTCTGAATCTATATGTGTGGGGAGAGGAGGAGGGAGAGGAACAGTGTGTGGGAGAAGAGACAACAGTTTGTCTGCTTTCTGCATGACTGGCACAAGTATTTTCATAGTCATAGAACCAATTTGGAAAAGACTTTCAAGATCAAGTCTAATCATCAACCTGAATTCCATTACTAAACCATGTCCCTTGGCTGTTTTGTCTTGTCCTCATAAAGCTACCTGTGGAGTGACTTCTGACTTTGATTTATTTTTTGTGTTAGTGTCCTCCCACATTACAAGATGTTATCTTCTCAGTGTACAGCTCATCATTTGGATGGACATTTTCTGTCTCTAACTTCATTTATTCTGTGAAAATTAACTTGTACATGATTTATAACTTCTTCATTAGCTTTGATTTTTATGACAGACATAAATGAGCTCATTCAAGGTCTTTGCTGAAAGGCACAAACTTCTTGTCAGCAATTTATGAAAAGAAAATATTTACTATTTTTATAGTAAGACAAAATTGGCCAAATACACTATAGGCATTATTCATCCTCTTCAGACACTGTAGTCTGAATGCTAGGTGTAGTCTGCAGAATGCTACAGGAAGATACTTTACTAAAAATGTAACAAACTGATTTTTCATGGATCTCCTTCCATTTGGTTAAATATTATTCTCTCTCTGTCTCTTTTTTTTTTTCCTTTTTTTTTCTGGGGGGGGTGGGGGTGGGAGGGGTGCTTTCTGAACAACCTCTAAGGTTGTCAATCAATAAGTTTTAATTACTATTACATCTTAAGTTTTGAAATGTGAATAAAACATATCAAACTCATAACAATTAATTCAGCTCCAGCAGGATGCTAAAGAAATAACATTAAATAATTGTTTCTTAATATTTATGTGTAAGTTTTTTTCCTTACAGAAAACTATTCTGTATTTTAGAAGAATCTGTTTTTATCCCTTTATTACACTAATAATCATCCCAAACTGAAATAACCATCTACAATGATAAATATGTGCCTCAGAACCACCATGTATATATTTGTCTATAGCAAGTTGTAGTAATCTAACACTGGAAATACAGAGATTCTAGAAAAAAAAAATAAAATCCTAATCAATAAGTTTCAATGGTTTGTTTTAAAGAGAGTAAGTCAGCATAAGCACTGAATTTACATCAGGTGGCAGCTAGAATTAAAGTCTTTTGTTTTCAGTAGAAAATGTTAACCTGTAAATACAGCTAAGTTTAAATGTGCCACACCAACATTGCTTATAAGGAACCATATGAAGGGGAGTTTTTGCTTTTACTTTTTTCCTTGAAAGCATGAACTTTTTTTCTATGTGCTTATGAAACTGAAAAGAACTGTTACTCTAATAGTAGTAATGGAAGAAAAGGCAGCTGAACTGACAGTTGGTGAACATGGTAAATATGATTCTGATGTGAATCTGATGTGAATTACTAATTAATAAATTGCTTTAACTTTTTATGGCTGCCCAATGCCATTTATACACTAAGATTGAAGTTATGGTCCTCCCTATCCATAAAACTGATGTAAAAATGTATGATGTCATCTTTGCTGGCAGTGTTCATGAATAAAAGACTGCTCCAAGTCCAAGAGACCAAGAGGTTACAGTGGGTGCTAAGATACTTGTAAGGAAGTGGCATTCCCAAACCTGGCAAACACATTCATAAGTACTGTGAACAGGAAGAGGTAGGATGCTGAGTATGGAATTCATCAGAGTTGACGTACATATGGAGGGCAGGGAAAAAAGACACAGAACACACAGGCTGACCAAATGCAATCCTGGCAGTAAGAAAGGATGTAAGCAAATAGTGTGTCTGAATCAAGGCTCCTTCCCTGACTGTAGTGGAAAAATAATAGGATTGGAATTAGAGTCCATATGAACTACAGTCTCTAGTCTGAACTGTTTCCCTGGGCTTGGTTGCTTGGGTTGTCTTTTGGGGTGTGTTTTCTTTCCTTTTTTTCTCTTAAAATATGCTTAGAAGAGATGATCTCGCCCACTTCTGATGTTGGCCTCAGGGCAGCAAACTTCCAGAACAGAAGAATATCTCCATGAAGGCAAACTTATCTCTCTGGTTGACATGATGTGAAAAATAATACAGAATTCATGATACCAGTAAGACTTGCTCCACTGAGATTTGCTAGTGGACCAAAACTAAAAAAAAAATGCATTTTCCCCATTGATCATGAATCTTATGATTAAGGAAAGAAACACGCAGCCACAATATTGAAGCAAATTTTTTTGAAACTCAGGGGAAAAAGAACTTTCTAAACAAATCACATAGTAGAAAAAGTTCTGAGTATTAAGATTGAGACTCCACCAATTTTTAATGAATTTGAGTGTCTAATAACATGCACAGCTCATCAGGTATTTTTTTTTTCCTAATTTATTACTGCAGCACAGTACTTTCTTCCTTGTTGTAAAGTGGTTGTGATTAAGGGGTATAGCTAGACTTTCTCTTCATGGGAAATGTATAGCTCCTAGAGAGTGGGAAACAACTCTGGAGACAAAATTTTGTCATTCATGGAACACAAACCATATGGTTAGTGGTAGTGTAAATAATCCTGCATTGCTAAACCAATGTGCACGAGAGTATTATGGGTATGCATCCAAGAAAATAGCTGACAAAGCATCGTCTTCATGCAATTAACAGAGTGAGAGTTAGAACAGACTTGGCCAGCTTTGACATAATGATTAAAAAAGCACATTATTAAACTCCTAACTATAAACTAGCAATTTGTTAATGTAATTAAAAAGGTAAAGACAACCCCAAATATCTTTAAATGAATTATTTCCTCAATAAAGTGCTTCAAGACTTTAGCTTGAATACTGAATATGTTTCATCTGCCACAGCCTGGAACTTGTGAGAGTGAGAAAGACTTGTCTTATGAGAAGAAACTAAAACAGTGCAGCTGGTTTCATCTAGAAGAGTAAACACAGTGGAAGAAAGCTAAAAGACAAATGTGAATAAATTCAAATGTTTTCTAGTTGCCAGCGTGCGACTTGCACTGGTGTGACTTAAAAAAAAAAATAATTAATAAAAACACATAATATAATATGAAGTTGTTACTTATGATTGTGGAAAACCAGATCAAGACTCAAACTATCACTTCCAGACCTATCCCGAGATAGGGACTGAAAACAATTATTTGTCAAAACGTTTCTTCCAAGCTTTGAATTTAATATTATTGTAGTACAGCTCTGTTTTTGGCTTAGTCTACAATGTGTAGTAATTGTGCTCAGCGAAACTGTTATATTCAAGCAATTGAATGTGACAAGACTGTGTAAATAGCTCTGTATTCTGATTCGTGCCAAGGCGATCAGCTCAGGGCAGACATGTTCTGCAGCTGAGTGAGGGATCTCAGCATGCAGGGATTTCGTACACCGAGGCCCCTCAAGGAAGCTGATGGAGCCACCAGGACCTGGCAGCCCTCATAAGGGTGGCTGATGAGGAGTGATGAGGAGGGTGGCTGTCGTGAGACAGGATCACATCCCCTTCTGTCGTACAAAGGCAGCCCCTAGGGAGCAGGGCAAAGAGAGTATGGTGCATCAGATTTGCAGGCAGGGTGAGCAGGCAGGGCAGAGTATCCCTCCCCATTCAGGGGACCAGCTCACCTATCAATTGCCTCCCAGACACCAAACCCATCTGTGACCTCCACCATGCAGAAAGGTCTCACCAAACAACTGTGGCAACCCAAACTGACACGAGAAAGCTTTAAACTAGGTATGAAGGGGGACAGGGATGAAATGAGGCTTGGCAGAGATGAGACTGGGGGAGCAGTCCCAGGGTTGGGGCTGAGGGCAATGGTGCAAATGAAGTGCATCTACACCAATGCATGCAGCATGGGCAATAAATAAGAGGAGCTGGGAGCTACTGTATGGCAGGCAAACTACAACCTCGTTGCCATCACTGAAATGTGGTAGTACCACTGCCATGACTGGAGTGCTGCAATGGATGGCTACAAGCTCTTCAGAAGGGGCAGGTGACAAAGGAGGGGTGGTGGCGTGGCTCTATATTAAGACTGTTTCAATGTTGATGTTGTTTTTGATGTGTCTAAGGGAGAATATGAAGTAAGGTTAGAATTACAGACTTGTAGAAAAGCATCTGTGGTGAACAGAAGTTTGGATACATGACGTGGTATAAATAAGAGTGCAAAGCAAAGGATGCATAGAGAGGAAGAGATGATATAGTAAAATAAATAAATAAATAATAGCTACATCATATGTAGCTGTCTACAAGCCAGGACAAGATAGTCATTCACAAACTGAAAGAACAGAAAATGCTGGAGTCTGGATATGAGAGAAGATACCACCAGACTAGATTCTTTCCTAAATGCTGAATGAATAATGTATACTGGATTTTTATACAAAAATCAGAGTGAAAACAAGGTAGGGAAAACAAAATATGAATTTTCAGGGCTAACATACACTTGATGTATTCTCATAGTAAGTCTTCCAGTACTGATAGTGAATTATTTGGTCCAACTCAGCCAAAAATTCTGGCATATGGTGTATATGTGGAGTATGGATTTAATGATATATAGATTGGATATGTGGATTTTTTAAAATAAAAACCTGAAAACTTCCAACCTCTGTTCTGTATAAATTAACACAGAACCTTATTCCTTGGTGTAGCAGATATAATGCACTTCAGATTTCTACATGCATAGTAGATATCCATTGCTGTTTTCCCAGGGAATACCTTGGTTTTTATTTTATTGTGATGTCGTTATGAGGACTAGTCTCTAGGGACTTTGTGACAAAGGTCAAAGGAAAACTAATTTCTTGTCTCGGGGCTTCATTTACCCTGTCTTTCAGAGAACAAATTTTTTCTTAAACTATCTTGTAATAAAGTGCTGAATTACCCCCCTACTCTCCTATATCTGTTATATCTGTTACCACCATAACACAGGGATATGGAACACATAGGAATTAACCATCCTCTCTGTAGGGCTTGTATGTGATTCCTCTACAGCCTTTTGCTTTGCGTAGTTAGGACTATTACTTTATCTCATTATAGTGTCCAACACTAGTGCAAACAAACTAAAATAGTTTGACTGATGCTGGAAAAGAAAAAAAAAAAAAAAAAAAAGGAAGTTTCATCCCTCTGCACAATTTTGGTCTGAACTCTCTCACTGTAAAGCAGAGGCACCAGTCTCTGGAGGTCCTTAAAGCCATATTTATTCAGTGCTACTCTTCTCTGTAATTCCAAACATTTACCTGTCTTTTATTTAGTTGCAATCAGACTGCAGTGTTGCCAGGAGGTTGAGTGAAGCCAGCTGTCATGGCCTGCCTTGACTTTGTTATAGAATGCTGCAAATGCATAAAATTAGTAGGAAGTCTTTCACAGATTTTATCATGATTTCTTACAAAAGACAGAAAGATATGGATTTGGGGGGTTTGACTGTATTTTATTGTGTAACATACATATTCAAATCCTGAGTTTATGAATATGAAAACTGTAAGCCAACTAGGGAATTTAAGGTGATGAAGCAATTTGGTTGAAGAATACTAACAAACTTCAGAAACTTTGAGCTTCAGGATTGAAATGAACTCTTACAAAATAGTTTTCAGTTATCTTTTGTAGAAGAACTGTATATTGTATGCTGCTTTAGGAAGTAATTCCACAGTGTTAAAAACACACAAACAAACATAACATGTCCTGGGAAGAGCAGAGCAACATACAGCTAGTTGAAAGATATGGAGGGAAACACTTTTTGTAGGGACATTTAGGAGACAGTGCAGTATATGCTGCAAGCCTTAGTGTTGCAGCGGTGTTCAAATGTGAGCAGCTTAGAAGAAGGGACCTTGTTCCACAGAGATATAGTGGGTAAAAGATTTCTTTTTACAAATCTTAACACTCTTGTCAGCTATTGTATTCTGAGCTCGCATTAATTTTTGAGTAAGCCATGTATGCTATTTCATAGTTCAGTGCAACTTGGTAGACAGGGATAGGATGCTATGTAAAGTGGTAGACATCTACTTTAAGACTTTGAGGAAGGTGGGAAGAGGGAAAGAGGACAGCAATTTAATAGAAGGTTGGAATTATGTGCTATTTCCCAACTGTCAGAGGAACTCAGAAAGGAACTCAGGAGATGTGTAGATATTATGAGAGGTGAGAGGTAACAGTAGTAAGAAAAAAGAAACTTGAACTTATCACACTATATGAAATGAAATAAGGGGAGAAAAAAAAAAAAAGAAAAAAAAAAGAGCAGAACGGAGGCAAAGGCCTTTGTGGCTGTTTCTAATGGTGCCTTTGATGTTGCACTTAAAAAAATAAGAAGGATACACATTTCACACTTTCCTGCTGTATTCACTGCCTGTCATTGAGGAATAAGTACTGCTTTTGTGAATACTAGTGGTAGAAATTGGGCCTCAGATGAGAAGAAATTTTGATGCCTACAGGTGTGTAGGAGCAAATTACAGTATTTCCTTAGATGTGGAAGCCACAGGACATGCTTCATATCATCAGGCTCAATACTTACTTCATCCGAACCCTCTGCAGCCTGACCCAGGGCTGGTCAGTAAGAGTTGAAATGTTTTTTTCATTACTTTCAGTGGCTTTTCTTCTCATTTGTACTACCCAGCGTAGTGTGTATAGTTCAGAAATTTTTACTTCTTGTGCCTGAGGCTTCTATGGAGCAAATTGTTAAAAACATGTTTCTTAAATTATTCTCTGCAATTCTCAGAACATCAATCAATGCCTATAGCCATGCAGAGAGGACTTATAATTCTTGTGGCTTTTTTTTTTTTTCTTCCACACACTGTTGCCTTCAAATATGGGAATGAAAGAATGATCTCTTGTGTTGGGAGTAGGGATATAATGGACTAGCTCCTGTCTGCCTCTCAAAATGCAGCATACCAGATTCACTGCAGGCTAAAGGCACATCTTTCTGGTCTAATCATCTCCTTTGGAGCAGGGTGGAGGAACTTTTGGGTTTTGCTGAAGGGCTCTTTAGGGTGGTCCTCTCCCAGAGAGTAGAGTTGCTGCTGGCACACCCTCTCCCCTTCCCCCCCCCCCCCCCCCCCCCCCATGGAAGCAACTACTGAATGTACTACAACTATTTTTGCCTTAAGGAAATGGTCTTTTGAGAGTAACTTACAACTAAGCAAAAACTGTTTGTGTGGAATGTCAAAGCCCACATTTGACCCAAACTCATATTTTCTCACAGTAAAACCACAGAAGTGGGACTGTGGAACCCTCAGTTTAGGTCACAACCTCGGGAGCTTTATATTTAGTAGTGAATCCTAATTCATAATGGTAACTGTTTGACAGGAGCGAGTTGTGGCTGAGAAAAGCTAGCTAAGGGAGAAGCTGCATTTCTCACAGTCCCAGGATCCTGCTTATTGCTTTTCAGCTAAGTTGAGCTGACTGCTCCCCCTCTTCACGCCTTCAGCTCCTGGGAAACCATAGGCTTCAGCTGATGCAGGGTAGGGATGTTGTTCATTAATACCTCCCAGAAACAGGCTAGAAAGGGAACATGTGTGCATCTGGGCTCAGAGTACACTTTTTTTTCTGGAGTGCTCTTTTTCCAGCCCAGGAGGTGAGGCTCTGATTTCATCTTTGAACAGCTGATGGCCCCACTACTGGGATAAGGCAACCTCCTCAGGAGGTAGAAGCAGCCTCTCCAGTTTCTGCTGGGCAACGGGACTGTTTGCTTAGGTGGATTGTTAGCTGTAACAAGTGTCATAGGGGCCAAACCTAATACCAAATTAAGATTTTCTGTAAGGTTAATGCTGTGTTTATATTGTCGCACAAGACCAGACTGAAAAACAGGAAGCTATTGGGCACTGAGTAAGCATAATAGTGGCCACCTTGTCCTTCTCGTAGTAAAGAGACAGTGGAGTTCTAAGTTCTTCATACTCTCCTCTGTCTTCCTTGCTCTGCATTGAGTTGCTCAGTTCACTCATTTTCTTCATAGTACCTTAAAGCATGTAACCCCCTACCTCTGTTAGCATTAGCTAAATACATACTTCTTTTTCTGCCCTCAAGTATATAGTTACTTTGAGCTAGAAGGGTTTTCTAAACTGATTTATTTACTGTTTATATGTCTGTCCTCAGCTGTTTTGCATTAAATTTTTAGTCCATATCATACAGCAGATAATGATACTTGAATTTGTGTTGTTTCTTAGGACTGCTTCCATGAGATGACTAATACAGGTGTTGGCAACAAATTTGATTATACTTCGGATAAATTCTTCACTTGCAATTCAGAGTATGATTTATCAGTCTGTTAAAATACTGGTGAGTCTTCTAGAGATTTTACAGTCCATATAACAAGTTACAGACTATTTCTAGCTGAAGTTGATTTTTTCAGTAATGTATATTACAAGAAAAGTAAGAAAATCTTTATTCATTTATAAGCAATTTCTATCTTTTGAAAATCATTTTTTTTGTTCTACTTGTATTACATTTTGATCAAGAAATGTATTCCGTATTCAGCATTTCTTCTTAAAGGCATTTTAGCTATTATTTTATTTTCAGTGTCAGATTTGTTGCAGCTGTATTACATCTGTTTAAAAGTTTTTTGTTTTTTTTTTCTTAATAATTCTACTACTGTTCTGAGCATTTGATTCTGCACTTGAAGGACGTTGATTGCCTGTATAGTAGGGTTTCTTATTTGTGGTTTTAGTTATAAAAAAGAATGGTCCTAGATTTTTTTCCAGTTCTTTAAACAATGTCTGGTTTTATTTTATTTTGATTTTTAATTAATTAGTTTTAATTCCACTATTCTGGCCCTCTGAACAACGGCATACAGGGAATTTTCGCCTGTATTGTACCTTGGGCTAAAGTTAATAGGGCCACATTAAGTTTTTATCAGACAAAGTTTAGCTTTTAATTGCCATAATATTTACAAGTTCTTTTCTAAATGCATTTCATGTAGAACCATTGAAATCTGAGTATCTCCAATGTATGTTTATCTGGTCTCTCCGATTTAATTCTGAACGCCACATATTTGTGTTATTCTTCAATGTAGTCTGAGGAAGTTATAGAAGATTTATTTTCAGATGGAGCAAGAACACTGATATTAGTGGTTCTCCACTTAGTTTCAATTGATAGATCTCCCCTTTAAAAAAAAAAAAAAGGCATCCACCAGGGTAAACTGTAACCTGTCCAACCAAGCGTCTTGGAAAACAATGAGAATAGTAATTAAATGATCATTTTGATCATTTTGTTGTATAAAATAATGATTGGTCAACATCGTGGTAGCTCAGTTGGGTTCTTTGAGCTTTCTTTTTAAGCAAACAAACAAGCAAACCATACTCTCCTCTTCCCCCCTCCCCCCACCCAAAAAAAAAAAAAAAGGGCAACAAAAAAGACAACAGTAAAAAAGACCAAAGAGATGGGCAGTTTCCAGCAAGGGACTAAGAAGATGATGACAGTTTGAGAAGCAATGATAGGTGGAACAGCTTGTGTTCTTGTGCATTAAATGCTTATAAATTCAGGAGGAGAAATCAGTGAGACAGAATGACACTTTTTGAAGACTGATTATAGCAGAACTTTCCATTTTGTGCTTTTTCTTTTGGCTCCTCATTTAAAGCTAAGATTTACATGTTTCATTTTATAACTAATGGTATAAGAAAGTGCCTGTTACTTTTTCATGTCTGTTTCCAGCTAGGAACTTGGGATTTTCTGTGGGAAAACCTCTATCAGCAATTTAGTGAATCTTTAGTAAATTTCAGTGACTTTTCATATTTTATTTATGTAGCTTTTTCATCTATAATATATTTATTCTCAGATCCTTTCAGTAGCATAGTGTTCTTACTTTTCCTTCTCTGTAAACAGATGAAAATGGATTCCATAAGACATTTAATTAATGAAAGATGCAGAGGTGTCTGATAAAGTTTACAGCCTTTTTTTTTTTTTTTTTTTTTTTTTGAGACACTTAACCTAAGCAGCTGTTTTCAGTTCCTAGTATGGGTTAAACAGAAAAAAAATAAGCATCTATGTTATATGTGAATCCCAAAATGCAATAATGAAAATCCCACTTTACCACCAGAAACATTCTGTTCATATTTCAGGTTTTGGTGGTCTTATTGTCTGTAAGCAAGAAGATGATTTTCAGATTTTGTGCAGAGGCTTGATTGATACTGAAGGGAGCTGGTCCTTGCCTAGTTCATACTGAACTTTTATCTGGACTTAGAAACAGTGTTCCCCTGCAAAATGTCATTTGAGGGACACTATCAAAAAACATTCTCCTGGACAAGATGTAAGTGCTTCCCTCTTCTCACTCCACCATTTTTAAAAACAGTAGGGGAGGAAGTAGAGTTCATATATTTTTATATTAAAAGAATATATTGTAAGTTAAAGGATGTGAGAGATCCTGGTTCAATTCTCTCTGTATCCTTCACACTTGCTGGGGAATGTTCTTTGTACCAAGACCACAGACTTATTGGGTGGAAGTGCTTCTGCTCAGGGTTTCAGACTTGCTGGAGTAAGACTGGAAGGTTCATCAGGTTTCAGAGGGTAAGTGATTTGGGGCAGGTAGGGAGAATAAGTATTGTCAAGCCCTGGCCTAAATCCTGGATTTGGACAGTGTCTGTGTCCCTTACTGGTTAGGTACCAAAGTAAAGCATGACTGTTAACCCCCCACCAGAGGGTGACAACCCCTCCAAATTTATTTATTTTATTTATTTATTTATTCATTTATTTTTCTTGAACCTGCATGGCTTCTGAGACAGAAACTATAGGCACTGATCTTCAGTGAAGCTTTATAGATTCTGTACACTTGAGATATATTTTCTGAGCCAGGTGCCAAGAAAGGAACATATTTAACACATGCTTATGTAGTGTATTGGCTCTGCCACATGGTTAGCTCAAGCCAGTTTTGTGCTCATAGATGACGTTACTGTTGTTCCCTGAGACATTTTTCCTTTTGTTTTTTCAGGTAGAATCTCAGCAGAACCAGGCTGCAAAAATTCAGTCCTACTGCCTGAGATAACTCTGGGTGTGTGGGATGATCTAGGGAGTGTTAAAAGGCACTGAGTGTCTATAGAATAGGCAAACAATCTCTCCCATGACTCTGCAAAGCACTGTGTTCTGTCTTTGAACACAGTTGTATAGAAAAATCTGCTGCAGTGCAAAATGTTACTTTGCTGTTCCCCCGCCCCCCCCCCCCCCCCCCTTCCCAGATTCTGTTACCTCGCTGTTGCATTATGTTTTTTCACTTGAGAGAGTGACAAAAGTGGATGATTCTCTTTGGATGTAGAGTTCTCAGTCCTGCAAGAAGGTCCAGTTGCATAAGCAAGTCAGTGGGAAGTACAAAAATATGAAATAGGATGCCCCAGCTCAGCTGAGCAAATGTCTGTGTTTATTTCTTGAGCATGTTCTCAAATGCCTGGTAGCTTGAATGAAATTCAGACATGCACTTTGCTGGACAGCAGATCTGTGCAATTTTTCCAGAAAAATGAAATATTCATATCAGTTTTTCTGCTTCGTAAAAAGCCTTTACCTAAACTTAACTATTTGATTAAATTAGCCAGGTACTCTCAACTTAAAATATGGTTTTGAAGATGTCTTAGAGAAGGGAAAAACCAAAAGAACAAGCTGAAAAATTTGACCAGTGATGTTTCATGGCAGGAAACCCTCCTGCAACCAGTCAAACAAAGAATGTGAAGTCAATATAATCTTTCACTTGTAAATGTGGCACATCCAAAAGACTTGTAGCTTTTCTTAAGGAAAAAAAGAGAGAGAGAGAGAGTGATGTTACAAATTGGAATTCCTTAACTTGCAGCAGTGTTCTTCAATAGCACTTCGTTTTCTGTGGTATTCTGATGAGATGTCTTTGCATCTCACTTCTGCCTGTCAAAAGCTGGGTATAGCACATAGGCAGTAATTGTATTTTGTTTTTAAAGTGGCTGCACACAAACAGTGGACAAAACATTGGTCTTATTTTTGCTCTTTCCTGCTAGAACAGGTATTATGTAGAGCAAATGCTATAGTGTCACAACAAACCTTTTTATGTTTTCTGCCTGTTTTTTTTACACCACTCTAGTGACTTATTGATGAACCTGCATGAGAGAATGAAAACATTCCTTCGAGGGGAGGAAACTGAAAGGGAAGAAACCACGAAGGCTAAAATTGTTAGTATGATGTTTCCCATATAGTCTGTGGACTTACTTGAAGAAGGAGAAAATAAAAATTTGTGGATTTCAATTACTTAGTTTTATTTGTGTAAATCTTCCTTAGTCAGCTGGAAACAAAATGTAAAGATATAATATACATTTAAATGTGGTACAAAAAATACAGTCTTCTTAGTGGAGAAGACATTTTCATCTAGATGTATTAGATATCTATATGCTTCAAAAATCAACACATACACCAACGCTTTTTTGGGGCCCACTATAGACATGGGCTAAGATGCAATAGTAAACTGCTGTCAAGACTGAGTTTTGATCAAATGAAGCCAAGGCTTTTTAACCACTTACAAGTTTCACGATTGCTGAAGTATGGCATGTCATCCTTGCTTTAATGTAAACTCAGATATCAGTGTGTAATAGTTTAGTATACAGATAACAGTTTGTTACACTATAGTTTATCACAATATTATCATGAAACAGAACAATGCTGCTTAAAACTGTATTAATGTTTCCATGACTGTAACCTCTTGAGGTCTTGATTTTTCAGAAAAGTTGTTAAATACAAGGAGGTTTTGCAGGATTTTTTTTTTGTATAGTGTTTTATTTGTGTTTGTAAAAACATCAGATTATAACTTTTTGGTCATAGGCAAAACTAGCAAAAATACCGAATTTCTGCTGTGTTTCGTTGTCCTGGTTTCAGTTAGGACAGAGTTAATTTTCTTCCTAGTAGCTGGTAGGGTGTTATGTTTTGGCTTAGCATGAGAAGAGTGCTGATAACATGCAGATGTTTAAATTGTTGCAGAGCAGTGCTTACACCAAGCCAAGGATATTTCAGCTTCTTGCTCTGTCCTGACAAAGGGCAGGCTGGGGGTGCAGCAGGAGCTGGGAGGGGACAGATCCAGAACAGCTGACCCAAACTAGCCAAAGGGGTATTCCATACCATCTGATGTCATGCTGAACAATATATAGGGGTGGCTAGCCGGGGTGGGGGGGTGCAGCTGCTCGGGGTTAGGCTGGGTCAGTGGGTGGTGAGCAATTGCATTGTACATCACTTGTTTCATACACATTAGCAGTAGTAGTACTACTGTTATTATTATTGTTGTTATTATTTTTCTGTCTTAATAAACTGTCTTTATCTCAACTCATAGGCTTCACTTTCCTGTTCTCTCCCCCATCTCAGAGAGGGAGGGGGGAGGGTGAGCAAACGGCTGTGTGGAGCTGCTGGCCAGTTAAGCCACAACATTCGTATATGTGGTTATGTACTCATTTGATTTGATTACAAGGGAACAAATGTAAACAGAGCTCTTTCAGCATCACCTGTCAATCTGTTTTTTTTTTTTCTCTCTTTTTCTCCACTTTTTTTTTCCTCCTCCTACTTTCTTTCTTTCTTTCTTTCTTTCTTTCTTTCTTTCTTTCTTTCTTTCTTTCTTTCTTTCTTTCTTTCT